>NW_027364647.1:0-196322 GCF_046119375.1 Phyllobates terribilis | reverse complement strand
CATCTCACTCTCTTTGAATCTTCTTTATCATGCTAGGATTAACAGGAAAAAGCTAAAAATTTCAGAATTGCACCGTGCAATGTGGAGATATTACTGTTTGTGCATTTACAATATTCATTGATTTTTGCCATTGAAAAACATGTTTTTCATATACCAGAAATGTTTGAAGCTACTGACTGAATGAAAGGAGCTGGCATCTCACTCTCTTTGAATCTGCTTTATCATGCTAGGATTAGCAGGAAAAAGCAAAAAATTTCAGAATTGCACCTTGCAATGTGGAGATATTACTGTTTGTGCATTTACAATATTCATTGATTTTTGCCATTGAAAAACATGTTTTTCATATACCAGAAATGTTTGAAGCTACTGACTGAATGAAAGGAGCTGGCATCTCACTCTCTTTGAATCTTCTTTATCATGCTAGGATTAACAGGAAAAAGCAAAAAATTTCAGAATTGCACCTTGCAATGTGGAGATATTACTGTTTGTGCATTTACAATATTCATTGATTTTTGCCATTGAAAAAAAAATGTTTTTCATATACCAGAAATGTTTGAAGCTACTGACTGAATGAAAGGAGCTGGCATCTCACTCTCTTTGAATCTTTATCATGCTAGGATTAACAGGAAAAAGCTAAAAATTTCAGAATTGCACCGTGCAATGTGGAGATATTACTGTTTGTGCATTTACAATATTCATTGATTTTTGCCATTGAAAAACATGTTTTTCATATACCAGAAATGTTTGAAGCTACTGACTGAATGAAAGGAGCTGGCATCTCACTCTCTTTGAATCTTCTTTATCATGCTAGGATTAGCAGGAAAAAGCAAAAAATTTCAGAATTGCACCTTGCAATGTGGAGATATTACTGTTTGTGCATTTACAATATTCATTGATTTTTGCCATTGAAAAACATGTTTTTCATATACCAGAAATGTTTGAAGCTACTGACTGAATGAAAGGAGCTGGCATCTCACTCTCTTTGAATCTTCTTTATCATGCTAGGATTAACAGGAAAAAGCTAAAAAATTCAGAATTGCACCGTGCAATGTGGAGATATTACTGTTTGTGCATTTACAATATTCATTGATTTTTGCCATTGAAAAACATGTTTTTCATATACCAGAAATGTTTGAAGCTACTGACTGAATGAAAGGAGCTGGCATCTCACTCTCTTTGAATCTTCTTTATCATGCTAGGATTAGCAGGAAAAAGCAAAAAATTTCAGAATTGCACCTTGCAATGTGGAGATATTACTGTTTGTGCATTTACAATATTCATTGATTTTTGCCATTGAAAAACATGTTTTTCATATACCAGAAATGTTTGAAGCTACTGACTGAATGAAAGGAGCTGGCATCTCACTCTCTTTGAATCTTCTTTATCATGCTAGGATTAACAGGAAAAAGCAAAAAATTTCAGAATTGCACCTTGCAATGTGGAGATATTACTGTTTGTGCATTTACAATATTCATTGATTTTTGCCATTGAAAAACATGTTTTTCATATACCAGAAATGTTTGAAGCTACTGACTGAATGAAAGGAGCTGGCATCTCACTCTCTTTGAATCTTCTTTATCATGCTAGGATTAACAGGAAAAAGCTAAAAATTTCAGAATTGCACCGTGCAATGTGGAGATATTACTGTTTGTGCATTTACAATATTCATTGATTTTTGCCATTGAAAAACATGTTTTTCATATACCAGAAATGTTTGAAGCTACTGACTGAATGAAAGGAGCTGGCATCTCACTCTCTTTGAATCTTCTTTATCATGCTAGGATTAGCAGGAAAAAGCAAAAAATTTCAGAATTGCACCTTGCAATGTGGAGATATTACTGTTTGTGCATTTACAATATTCATTGATTTTTGCCATTGAAAAACATGTTTTTCATATACCAGAAATGTTTGAAGCTACTGACTGAATGAAAGGAGCTGGCATCTCACTCTCTTTGAATCTTCTTTATCATGCTAGGATTAACAGGAAAAAGCTAAAAATTTCAGAATTGCACCGTGCAATGTGGAGATATTACTGTTTGTGCATTTACAATATTCATTGATTTTTGCCATTGAAAAACATGTTTTTCATATACCAGAAATGTTTGAAGCTACTGACTGAATGAAAGGAGCTGGCATCTCACTCTCTTTGAATCTTCTTTATCATGCTAGGATTAGCAGGAAAAAGCAAAAAATTTCAGAATTGCACCTTGCAATGTGGAGATATTACTGTTTGTGCATTTACAATATTCATTGATTTTTGCCATTGAAAAACATGTTTTTCATATAACAGAAATGTTTGAAGCTACTGACTGAATGAAAGGAGCTGGCATCTCACTCTCTTTGAATCTTCTTTATCATGCTAGGATTAACAGGAAAAAGCAAAAAATTTCAGAATTGCACCTTGCAATGTGGAGATATTACTGTTTGTGCATTTACAATATTCATTGATTTTTGCCATTGAAAAACATGTTTTTCATATACCAGAAATGTTTGAAGCTACTGACTGAATGAAAGGAGCTGGCATCTCACTCTCTTTGAATCTTCTTTATCATGCTAGGATTAACAGGAAAAAGCTAAAAATTTCAGAATTGCACCGTGCAATGTGGAGATATTACTGTTTGTGCATTTACAATATTCATTGATTTTTGCCATTGAAAAACATGTTTTTCATATACCAGAAATGTTTGAAGCTACTGACTGAATGAAAGGAGCTGGCATCTCACTCTCTTTGAATCTTCTTTATCATGCTAGGATTAGCAGGAAAAAGCAAAAAATTTCAGAATTGCACCTTGCAATGTGGAGATATTACTGTTTGTGCATTTACAATATTCATTGATTTTTGCCATTGAAAAACATGTTTTTCATATACCAGAAATGTTTGAAGCTACTGACTGAATGAAAGGAGCTGGCATCTCACTCTCTTTGAATCTTCTTTATCATGCTAGGATTAGCAGGAAAAAGCAAAAAATTTCAGAATTGCACCTTGCAATGTGGAGATATTACTGTTTGTGCATTTACAATATTCATTGATTTTTGCCATTGAAAAACATGTTTTTCATATACCAGAAATGTTTGAAGCTACTGACTGAATGAAAGGAGCTGGCATCTCACTCTCTTTGAATCTTCTTTATCATGCTAGGATTAGCAGGAAAAAGCAAAAAATTTCAGAATTGCACCTTGCAATGTGGAGATATTACTGTTTGTGCATTTACAATATTCATTGATTTTTGCCATTGAAAAACATGTTTTTCATATACCAGAAATGTTTGAAGCTACTGACTGAATGAAAGGAGCTGGCATCTCACTCTCTTTGAATCTTCTTTATCATGCTAGGATTAACAGGAAAAAGCAAAAAATTTCAGAATTGCACCTTGCAATGTGGAGATATTACTGTTTGTGCATTTACAATATTCATTGATTTTTGCCATTGAAAAACATGTTTTTCATATACCAGAAATGTTTGAAGCTACTGACTGAATGAAAGGAGCTGGCATCTCACTCTCTTTGAATCTTCTTTATCATGCTAGGATTAACAGGAAAAAGCTAAAAATTTCAGAATTGCACCGTGCAATGTGGAGATATTACTGTTTGTGCATTTACAATATTCATTGATTTTTGCCATTGAAAAACATGTTTTTCATATACCAGAAATGTTTGAAGCTACTGACTGAATGAAAGGAGCTGGCATCTCACTCTCTTTGAATCTTCTTTATCATGCTAGGATTAGCAGGAAAAAGCAAAAAATTTCAGAATTGCACCTTGCAATGTGGAGATATTACTGTTTGTGCATTTACAATATTCATTGATTTTTGCCATTGAAAAACATGTTTTTCATATATCAGAAATGTTTGAAGCTACTGACTGAATGAAAGGAGCTGGCATCTCACTCTCTTTGAATCTTCTTTATCATGCTAGGATTAACAGGAAAAAGCTAAAAATTTCAGAATTGCACCGTGCAATGTGGAGATATTACTGTTTGTGCATTTACAATATTCATTGATTTTTGCCATTGAAAAACATGTTTTTCATATACCAGAAATGTTTGAAGCTACTGACTGAATGAAAGGAGCTGGCATCTCACTCTCTTTGAATCTTCTTTATCATGCTAGGATTAGCAGGAAAAAGCAAAAAATTTCAGAATTGCACCTTGCAATGTGGAGATATTACTGTTTGTGCATTTACAATATTCATTGATTTTTGCCATTGAAAAACATGTTTTTCATATACCAGAAATGTTTGAAGCTACTGACTGAATGAAAGGAGCTGGCATCTCACTCTCTTTGAATCTTCTTTATCATGCTAGGATTAACAGGAAAAAGCAAAAAATTTCAGAATTGCACCTTGCAATGTGGAGATATTACTGTTTGTGCATTTACAATATTCATTGATTTTTGCCATTGAAAAACATGTTTTTCATATACCAGAAATGTTTGAAGCTACTGACTGAATGAAAGGAGCTGGCATCTCACTCTCTTTGAATCTTCTTTATCATGCTAGGATTAACAGGAAAAAGCTAAAAATTTCAGAATTGCACCGTGCAATGTGGAGATATTACTGTTTGTGCATTTACAATATTCATTGATTTTTGCCATTGAAAAACATGTTTTTCATATACCAGAAATGTTTGAAGCTACTGACTGAATGAAAGGAGCTGGCATCTCACTCTCTTTGAATCTTCTTTATCATGCTAGGATTAGCAGGAAAAAGCAAAAAATTTCAGAATTGCACCTTGCAATGTGGAGATATTACTGTTTGTGCATTTACAATATTCATTGATTTTTGCCATTGAAAAACATGTTTTTCATATACCAGAAATGTTTGAAGCTACTGACTGAATGAAAGGAGCTGGCATCTCACTCTCTTTGAATCTTTTTTATCATGCTAGGATTAACAGGAAAAAGCAAAAAATTTCAGAATTGCACCTTGCAATGTGGAGATATTACTGTTTGTGCATTTACAATATTCATTGATTTTTGCCATTGAAAAACATGTTTTTCATATACCAGAAATGTTTGAAGCTACTGACTGAATGAAAGGAGCTGGCATCTCACTCTCTTTGAATCTTCTTTATCATGCTAGGATTAACAGGAAAAAGCTAAAAATTTCAGAATTGCACCGTGCAATGTGGAGATATTACTGTTTGTGCATTTACAATATTCATTGATTTTTGCCATTGAAAAACATGTTTTTCATATACCAGAAATGTTTGAAGCTACTGACTGAATGAGAGGAGCTGGCATCTCACTCTCTTTGAATCTTCTTTATCATGCTAGGATTAGCAGGAAAAAGCAAAAAATTTCAGAATTGCACCTTGCAATGTGGAGATATTACTGTTTGTGCATTTACAATATTCATTGATTTTTGCCATTGAAAAACATGTTTTTCATATACCAGAAATGTTTGAAGCTACTGACTGAATGAAAGGAGCTGGCATCTCACTCTCTTTGAATCTTCTTTATCATGCTAGGATTAACAGGAAAAAGCTAAAAATTTCAGAATTGCACCGTGCAATGTGGAGATATTACTGTTTGTGCATTTACAATATTCATTGATTTTTGCCATTGAAAAACATGTTTTTCATATACCAGAAATGTTTGAAGCTACTGACTGAATGAAAGGAGCTGGCATCTCACTCTCTTTGAATCTTCTTTATCATGCTAGGATTAGCAGGAAAAAGCAAAAAATTTCAGAATTGCACCTTGCAATGTGGAGATATTACTGTTTGTGCATTTACAATATTCATTGATTTTTGCCATTGAAAAACATGTTTTTCATATACCAGAAATGTTTGAAGCTAATGACTGAATGAAAGGAGCTGGCATCTCACTCTCTTTGAATCTTCTTTATCATGCTAGGATTAACAGGAAAAAGCTAAAAATTTCAGAATTGCACCTTGCAATGTGGAGATATTACTGTTTGTGCATTTACAATATTCATTGATTTTTGCCATTGAAAAACATGTTTTTCATATACCAGAAATGTTTGAAGCTACTGACTGAATGAAAGGAGCTGGCATCTCACTCTCTTTGAATCTTCTTTATCATGCTAGGATTAACAGGAAAAAGCTAAAAATTTCAGAATTGCACCGTGCAATGTGGAGATATTACTGTTTGTGCATTTACAATATTCATTGATTTTTGCCATTGAAAAACATGTTTTTCATATACCAGAAATGTTTGAAGCTACTGACTGAATGAAAGGAGCTGGCATCTCACTCTCTTTGAATCTTCTTTATCATGCTAGGATTAGCAGGAAAAAGCAAAAAATTTCAGAATTGCACCTTGCAATGTGGAGATATTACTGTTTGTGCATTTACAATATTCATTGATTTTTGCCATTGAAAAACATGTTTTTCATATACCAGAAATGTTTGAAGCTACTGACTGAAAGAAAGGAGCTGGCATCTCACTCTCTTTGAATCTTCTTTATCATGCTAGGATTAACAGGAAAAAGCTAAAAATTTCAGAATTGCACCGTGCAATGTGGAGATATTACTGTTTGTGCATTTACAATATTCATTGATTTTTGCCATTGAAAAACATCATGTTATTCATATACCAGAAATGATTGAAGCTACTGACTGAATGAAAGGAGCTGGCATCTCACTCTCTTTGAATCTTCTTTATCATGCTAAGAGGAGCAGGAAAAAGCAAAAAATTTCAGAATTGCACCTTGCAATGCGGAGAAATTACTGTTTGTGCATTTACAATATTCATTGATTTTTGCCATTGAAAAACGTCCAGAAATGATTGAAGCTACTGACTGAATGAAAGGAGCTGGCATCTCACTCTCTTTGAATCTTCTTTATCATGCTAAGAGGAGCAGGAAAAAGCAAAAAATTTCAGAATTGCACCTTGCAATGCGGAGAAATTACTGTTTGTGCATTTACAATATTCATTGATTTTTGCCATTGAAAAACGTCCAGAAATGATTGAAGCTACTGACTGAATGAAAGGAGCTCTCATCTCACTCTCTTTGAATCTTCTTTATCATGCTAAGAGGAGCAGGAAAAAGCAAAAAATTTCAGAATTGCACCTTGCAATGCGGAGAAATTACTGTTTGTGCATTTACAATATTCATTGATTTTTGCCATTGAAAAACATCATGTTATTCATATACCAGAAATGTTTGAAGCTACTGACTGAATGAAAGGAGCTGGCATCTCACTCTCTTTGAATCTTCTTTATCATGCTAAGAGGAGCAGGAAAAAGCAAAAAATTTCAGAATTGCACCTTCAATGCGGAGAAATTACTGTTTGTGCATTTACAATATTCATTGATTTTTGCCATTGAAAAACGTCCAGAAATGATTGAAGCTACTGACTGAATGAAAGGAGCTGGCATCTCACTCTCTTTGAATCTTCTTTATCATGCTAAGAGGAGCAGGAAAAAGCAAAAAATTTCAGAATTGCACCTTGCAATGCGGAGAAATTACTGTTTGTGCATTTACAATATTCATTAATTTTTGCCATTGAAAAACATCATGTTATTCATATACCAGAAATGATTGAAGCTACTGACTGAATGAAAGGAGCTGGCATCTCACTCTCTTTGAATCTTCTTTATCATGCTAAGAGGAGCAGGAAAAAGCAAAAAATTTCAGAATTGCACCTTGCAATGCGGAGAAATTACTGTTTGTGCATTTACAATATTCATTGATTTTTGCCATTGAAAAACATCATGTTATTCATATACCAGAAATGTTTGAAGCTACTGACTGAATGAAAGGAGCTGGCATCTCACTCTCTTTGAATCTTCTTTATCATACTAAGAGGAGCAGTAAAAAGCAAAAAATTTCAGAATTGCACCTTGCAATGCGGAGAAATTACTGTTTGTGCATTTACAATATTCATTGATTTTTGCCATTGAAAAACGTCCAGAAATGATTGAAGCTACTGACTGAATGAAAGGAGCTGGCATCTCACTCTCTTTGAATCTTCTTTATCATGCTAAGAGGAGCAGGAAAAAGCAAAAAATTTCAGAATTGCACCTTGCAATGCGGAGAAATTACTGTTTGTGCATTTACAATATTCATTGATTTTTGCCGCCATTGAAAAACATCATGTTATTCATATACCAGAAATGTTTGAAGCTACTGACTGAATGAAAGGAGCTGGCATCTCACTCTCTTTGAATCTTCTTTATCATGCTAAGAGGAGCAGGAAAAAGCAAAAAATTTCAGAATTGCACCTTGCAATGCGAAGAAATTACTGTTTGTGCATTTACAATATTCATTGATTTTTGCCATTGAAAAACATCATGTTATTCATATACCAGAAATGTTTGATGCTACTGACTGAATGAAAGGAGCTGGCATCTCACTCTCTTTGAATCTTCTTTATCATGCTAAGAGGAGCAGGAAAAAGCAAAAAATTTCAGAATTGCACCTTGCAATGCGGAGAAATTACTGTTTGTGCATTTACAATATTCATTGATTTTTGCCATTGAAAAACGTCCAGAAATGATTGAAGCTACTGACTGAATGAAAGGAGCTGGCATCTCACTCTCTTTGAATCTTCTTTATCATGCTAGGATTAACAGGAAAAAGCTAAAAATTTCAGAATTGCACCGTGCAATGTGGAGATATTACTGTTTGTGAGTTTACAATATTCATTGATTTTTGCCATTGAAATACATGTTTTTCATATACCAGAAATGTTTGAAGCTACTGACTGAATGAAAGGAGCTGGCATCTCACTCTCTTTGAATCTTCTTTATCATGCTAGGATTAACAGGAAAAAGCTAAAAATTTCAGAATTGCACCGTGCAATGTGGAGATATTACTGTTTGTGCATTTACAATATTCATTGATTTTTGCCATTGAAAAACGTTTTTCATATACCAGAAATGTTTGAAGCTACTGACTGAATGAAAGGAGCTGGCATCTCACTCTCTTTGAATCTTCTTTATCATGCTAGGATTAGCAGGAAAAAGCAAAAAATTTCAGAATTGCACCTTGCAATGTGGAGATATTACTGTTTGTGCATTTACGATATTCATTGATTTTTGCCATTGAAAAACATGTTTTTCATATACCAGAAATGTTTGAAGCTACTGACTGAATGAAAGGAGCTGGCATCTCACTCTCTTTGAATCTTCTTTATCATGCTAGGATTAACAGGAAAAAGCAAAAAATTTCAGAATTGCACCTTGCAATGTGGAGATATTACTGTTTGTGCATTTACAATATTCATTGATTTTTGCCATTGAAAAACATGTTTTTCATATACCAGAAATGTTTGAAGCTACTGACTGAATGAAAGGAGCTGGCATCTCACTCTCTTTGAATCTTTATCATGCTAGGGTTAACAGGAAAAAGCTAAAAATTTCAGAATTGCACCGTGCAATGTGGAGATATTACTGTTTGTGCATTTACAATATTCATTGATTTTTGCCATTGAAAAACATGTTTTTCATATACCAGAAATGTTTGAAGCTACTGACTGAATGAAAGGAGCTGGCATCTCACTCTCTTTGAATCTTCTTTATCATGCTAGGATTAGCAGGAAAAAGCAAAAAATTTCAGAATTGCACCTTGCAATGTGGAGATATTACTGTTTGTGCATTTACAATATTCATTGATTTTTGCCATAGAAAAACATGTTTTTCATATACCAGAAATGTTTGAAGCTACTGACTGAATGAAAGGAGCTGGCATCTCACTCTCTTTGAATCTTCTTTATCATGCTAGGATTAACAGGAAAAAGCTAAAAATTTCAGAATTGCACCGTGCAATGTGGAGATATTACTGTTTGTGCATTTACAATATTCATTGATTTTTGCCATTGAAAAACATGTTTTTCATATACCAGAAATGTTTGAAGCTACTGACTGAATGAAAGGAGCTGGCATCTCACTCTCTTTGAATCTTCTTTATCATGCTAGGATTAGCAGGAAAAAGCAAAAAATTTCAGAATTGCACCTTGCAATGTGGAGATATTACTGTTTGTGCATTTACAATATTCATTGATTTTTGCCATTGAAAAACATGTTTTTCATATACCAGAAATGTTTGAAGCTACTGACTGAATGAAAGGAGCTGGCATCTCACTCTCTTTGAATCTTCTTTATCATGCTAGGATTAACAGGAAAAAGCAAAAAATTTCAGAATTGCACCTTGCAATGTGGAGATATTACTGTTTGTGCATTTACAATATTCATTGATTTTTGCCATTGAAAAACATGTTTTTCATATACCAGAAATGTTTGAAGCTACTGACTGAATGAAAGGAGCTGGCATCTCACTCGAATTGAATCTTCTTTATCATGCTAGGATTAACAGGAAAAAGCTAAAAATTTCAGAATTGCACCGTGCAATGTGGAGATATTACTGTTTGTGCATTTACAATATTCATTAATTTTTGCCATTGAAAAACATGTTTTTCATATACCAGAAATGTTTGAAGCTAATGACTGAATGAAAGGAGCTGGCATCTCATTCTCTTTGAATCTTCTTTATCATGCTAGGATTAGCAGGAAAAAGCAAAAAATTTCAGAATTGCACCTTGCAATGTGGAGATATTACTGTTTGTGCATTTACAATATTCATTGATTTTTGCCATTGAAAAACATGTTTTTCATATACCAGAAATGTTTGAAGCTACTGACTGAATGAAAGGAGCTGGCATCTCACTCTCTTTGAATCTTCTTTATCATGCTAGGATTAACAGGAAAAAGCTAAAAATTTCAGAATTGCACCGTGCAATGTGGAGATATTACTGTTTGTGCATTTACAATATTCATTGATTTTTGCCATTGAAAAACATGTTTTTCATATACCAGAAATGTTTGAAGCTACTGACTGAATGAAAGGAGCTGGCATCTCACTCTCTTTGAATCTTCTTTATCATGCTAGGATTAGCAGGAAAAAGCAAAAAATTTCAGAATTGCACCTTGCAATGTGGAGATATTACTGTTTGTGCATTTACAATATTCATTGATTTTTGCCATTGAAAAACATGTTTTTCATATACCAGAAATGTTTGAAGCTACTGACTGAATGAAAGGAGCTGGCATCTCACTCTCTTTGAATCTTCTTTATCATGCTAGGATTAACAGGAAAAAGCAAAAAATTTCAGAATTGCACCTTGCAATGTGGAGATATTACTGTTTGTGCATTTACAATATTCATTGATTTTTGCCATTGAAAAACATGTTTTTCATATACCAGAAATGTTTGAAGCTACTGACTGAATGAAAGGAGCTGGCATCTCACTCTCTTTGAATCTTCTTTATCATGCTAGGATTAACAGGAAAAAGCTAAAAATTTCAGAATTGCACCGTGCAATGTGGAGATATTACTGTTTGTGCATTTACAATATTCATTGATTTTTGCCATTGAAAAACATGTTTTTCATATACCAGAAATGTTTGAAGCTACTGACTGAATGAAAGGAGCTGGCATCTCACTCTCTTTGAATCTTCTTTATCATGCTAGGATTAGCAGGAAAAAGCAAAAAATTTCAGAATTGCACCTTGCAATGTGGAGATATTACTGTTTGTGCATTTACAATATTCATTGATTTTTGCCATTGAAAAACATGTTTTTCATATACCAGAAATGTTTGAAGCTACTGACTGAATGAAAGGAGCTGGCATCTCACTCTCTTTGAATCTTCTTTATCATGCTAGGATTAACAGGAAAAAGCTAAAAATTTCAGAATTGCACCGTGCAATGTGGAGATATTACTGTTTGTGCATTTACAATATTCATTGATTTTTGCCATTGAAAAACATGTTTTTCATATACCAGAAATGTTTGAAGCTACTGACTGAATGAAAGGAGCTGGCATCTCACTCTCTTTGAATCTTCTTTATCATGCTAGGATTAGCAGGAAAAAGCAAAAAATTTCAGAATTGCACCTTGCAATGTGGAGATATTACTGTTTGTGCATTTACAATATTCATTGATTTTTGCCATTGAAAAACATGTTTTTCATATACCAGAAATGTTTGAAGCTACTGACTGAATGAAAGGAGCTGGCATCTCACTCTCTTTGAATCTTCTTTATCATGCTAGGATTAACAGGAAAAAGCAAAAAATTTCAGAATTGCACCTTGCAATGTGGAGATATTACTGTTTGTGCATTTACAATATTCATTGATTTTTGCCATTGAAAAACATGTTTTTCATATACCAGAAATGTTTGAAGCTACTGACTGAATGAAAGGAGCTGGCATCTCACTCTCTTTGAATCTTCTTTATCATGCTAGGATTAACAGGAAAAAGCTAAAAATTTCAGAATTGCACCGTGCAATGTGGAGATATTACTGTTTGTGCATTTACAATATTCATTGATTTTTGCCATTGAAAAACATGTTTTTCATATACCAGAAATGTTTGAAGCTAATGACTGAATGAAAGGAGCTGGCATCTCACTCTCTTTGAATCTTCTTTATCATGCTAGGATTAGCAGGAAAAAGCAAAAAATTTCAGAATTGCACCTTGCAATGTGGAGATATTACTGTTTGTGCATTTACAATATTCATTGATTTTTGCCATTGAAAAACATGTTTTTCATATACCAGAAATGTTTGAAGCTACTGACTGAATGAAAGGAGCTGGCATCTCACTCTCTTTGAATCTTCTTTATCATGCTAGGATTAACAGGAAAATGCTAAAAATTTCAGAATTGCACCGTGCAATGTGGAGATATTACTGTTTGTGCATTTACAATATTCATTGATTTTTGCCATTGAAAAACATGTTTTTCATATACCAGAAATGTTTGAAGCTACTGACTGAATGAAAGGAGCTGGCATCTCACTCTCTTTGAATCTTCTTTATCATGCTAGGATTAGCAGGAAAAAGCAAAAAATTTCAGAATTGCACCTTGCAATGTGGAGATATTACTGTTTGTGCATTTACAATATTCATTGATTTTTGCCATTGAAAAACATGTTTTTCATATACCAGAAATGTTTGAAGCTACTGACTGAATGAAAGGAGCTGGCATCTCACTCTCTTTGAATCTTCTTTATCATGCTAGGATTAACAGGAAAAAGCAAAAAATTTCAGAATTGCACCTTGCAATGTGGAGATATTACTGTTTGTGCATTTACAATATTCATTGATTTTTGCCATTGAAAAACATGTTTTTCATATACCAGAAATGTTTGAAGCTACTGACTGAATGAAAGGAGCTGGCATCTCACTCTCTTTGAATCTTCTTTATCATGCTAGGATTAACAGGAAAAAGCTAAAAATTTCAGAATTGCACCGTGCAATGTGGAGATATTACTGTTTGTGCATTTACAATATTCATTGATTTTTGCCATTGAAAAACATGTTTTTCATATACCAGAAATGTTTGAAGCTAATGACTGAATGAAAGGAGCTGGCATCTCACTCTCTTTGAATCTTCTTTATCATGCTA
Organism: Phyllobates terribilis; assembly: GCF_046119375.1. Taxonomy (NCBI): domain Eukaryota; kingdom Metazoa; phylum Chordata; class Amphibia; order Anura; family Dendrobatidae; genus Phyllobates; species Phyllobates terribilis. The sequence goes on along the minus strand of NW_027364647.1, from coordinate 182,947 downwards.
GGATTAGCAGGAAAAAGCAAAAAATTTCAGAATTGCACCTTGCAATGTGGAGATATTACTGTTTGTGCATTTACAATATTCATTGATTTTTGCCATTGAAAAACATGTTTTTCATATACCAGAAATGTTTGAAGCTACTGACTGAATGAAAGGAGCTGGCATCTCACTCTCTTTGAATCTTCTTTATCATGCTAGGATTAACAGGAAAAAGCTAAAAATTTCAGAATTGCACCGTGCAATGTGGAGATATTACTGTTTGTGCATTTACAATATTCATTGATTTTTGCCATTGAAAAACATGTTTTTCATATACCAGAAATGTTTGAAGCTACTGACTGAATGAAAGGAGCTGGCATCTCACTCTCTTTGAATCTTCTTTATCATGCTAGGATTAGCAGGAAAAACAAAAAATTTCAGAATTGCACCTTGCAATGTGGAGATATTACTGTTTGTGCATTTACAATATTCATTGATTTTTGCCATTGAAAAACATGTTTTTCATATACCAGAAATGTTTGAAGCTACTGACTGAATGAAAGGAGCTGGCATCTCACTCTCTTTGAATCTTCTTTATCATGCTAGGATTAACAGGAAAAAGCAAAAAATTTCAGAATTGCACCTTGCAATGTGGAGATATTACTGTTTGTGCATTTACAATATTCATTGATTTTTGCCATTGAAAAACATGTTTTTCATATACCAGAAATGTTTGAAGCTACTGACTGAATGAAAGGAGCTGGCATCTCACTCTCTTTGAATCTTCTTTATCATGCTAGGATTAACAGGAAAAAGCTAAAAATTTCAGAATTGCACCGTGCAATGTGGAGATATTACTGTTTGTGCATTTACAATATTCATTGATTTTTGCCATTGAAAAACATGTTTTTCATATACCAGAAATGTTTGAAGCTACTGACTGAATGAAAGGAGCTGGCATCTCACTCTCTTTGAATCTTCTTTATCATGCTAGGATTAGCAGGAAAAAGCAAAAAATTTCAGAATTGCACCTTGCAATGTGGAGATATTACTGTTTGTGCATTTACAATATTCATTGATTTTTGCCATTGAAAAACATGTTTTTCATATACCAGAAATGTTTGAAGCTACTGACTGAATGAAAGGAGCTGGCATCTCACTCTCTTTGAATCTTCTTTATCATGCTAGGATTAACAGGAAAAAGCTAAAAATTTCAGAATTGCACCGTGCAATGTGGAGATATTACTGTTTGTGCATTTACAATATTCATTGATTTTTGCCATTGAAAAACATGTTTTTCATATACCAGAAATGTTTGAAGCTACTGACTGAATGAAAGGAGCTGGCATCTCACTCTCTTTGAATCTTCTTTATCATGCTAGGATTAGCAGGAAAAAGCAAAAAATTTCAGAATTGCACCTTGCAATGTGGAGATATTACTGTTTGTGCATTTACAATATTCATTGATTTTTGCCATTGAAAAACATGTTTTTCATATACCAGAAATGTTTGAAGCTACTGACTGAATGAAAGGAGCTGGCATCTCACTCTCTTTGAATCTTCTTTATCATGCTAGGATTAACAGGAAAAAGCAAAAAATTTCAGAATTGCACCTTGCAATGTGGAGATATTACTGTTTGTGCATTTACAATATTCATTGATTTTTGACATTGAAAAACATGTTTTTCATATACCAGAAATGTTTGAAGCTACTGACTGAATGAAAGGAGCTGGCATCTCACTCTCTTTGAATCTTCTTTATCATGCTAGGATTAACAGGAAAAAGCTAAAAATTTCAGAATTGCACCGTGCAATGTGGAGATATTACTGTTTGTGCATTTACAATATTCATTGATTTTTGCCATTGAAAAACATGTTTTTCATATACCAGAAATGTTTGAAGCTACTGACTGAATGAAAGGAGCTGGCATCTCACTCTCTTTGAATATTCTTTATCATGCTAGGATTAGCAGGAAAAAGCAAAAAATTTCAGAATTGCACCTTGCAATGTGGAGATATTACTGTTTGTGCATTTACAATATTCATTGATTTTTGCCATTGAAAAACATGTTTTTCATATACCAGAAATGTTTGAAGCTACTGACTGAATGAAAGGAGCTGGCATCTCACTCTCTTTGAATCTTCTTTATCATGCTAGGATTAACAGGAAAAAGCTAAAAATTTCAGAATTGCACCGTGCAATGTGGAGATATTACTGTTTGTGCATTTACAATATTCATTGATTTTTGCCATTGAAAAACATGTTTTTCATATACCAGAAATGTTTGAAGCTACTGACTGAATGAAAGGAGCTGGCATCTCACTCTCTTTGAATCTTCTTTATCATGCTAGGATTAGCAGGAAAAAGCAAAAAATTTCAGAATTGCACCTTGCAATGTGGAGATATTACTGTTTGTGCATTTACAATATTCATTGATTTTTGCCATTGAAAAACATGTTTTTCATATACCAGAAATGTTTGAAGCTACTGACTGAATGAAAGGAGCTGGCATCTCACTCTCTTTGAATCTTCTTTATCATGCTAGGATTAACAGGAAAAAGCTAAAAATTTCAGAATTGCACCGTGCAATGTGGAGATATTACTGTTTGTGCATTTACAATATTCATTGATTTTTGCCATTGAAAAACATGTTTTTCATATACCAGAAATGTTTGAAGCTACTGACTGAATGAAAGGAGCTGGCATCTCACTCTCTTTGAATCTTCTTTATCATGCTAGGATTAGCAGGAAAAAGCAAAAAATTTCAGAATTGCACCTTGCAATGTGGAGATATTACTGTTTGTGCATTTACAATATTCATTGATTTTTGCCATTGAAAAACATGTTTTTCATATACCAGAAATGTTTGAAGCTACTGACTGAATGAAAGGAGCTGGCATCTCACTCTCTTTGAATCTTCTTTATCATGCTAGGATTAACAGTAAAAAGCTAAAAATTTCAGAATTGCACCGTGCAATGTGGAGATATTACTGTTTGTGCATTTACAATATTCATTGATTTTTGCCATTGAAAAACATGTTTTTCATATACCAGAAATGTTTGAAGCTACTGACTGAATGAAAGGAGCTGGCATCTCACTCTCTTTGAATCTTCTTTATCATGCTAGGATTAGCAGGAAAAAGCAAAAAATTTCAGAATTGCACCTTGCAATGTGGAGATATTACTGTTTGTGCATTTACAATATTCATTGATTTTTGCCATTGAAAAACATGTTTTTCATATACCAGAAATGTTTGAAGCTACTGACTGAATGAAAGGAGCTGGCATCTCACTCTCTTTGAATCTTCTTTATCATGCTAGGATTAACAGGAAAAAGCTAAAAATTTCAGAATTGCACCGTGCAATGTGGAGATATTACTGTTTGTGCATTTACAATATTCATTGATTTTTGCCATTGAAAAACATGTTTTTCATATACCAGAAATGTTTGAAGCTACTGACTGAATGAAAGGAGCTGGCATCTCACTCTCTTTGAATCTTCTTTATCATGCTAGGATTAGCAGGAAAAAGCAAAAAATTTCAGAATTGCACCTTGCAATGTGGAGATATTACTGTTTGTGCATTTACAATATTCATTGATTTTTGCCATTGAAAAACATGTTTTTCATATACCAGAAATGTTTGAAGCTACTGACTGAATGAAAGGAGCTGGCATCTCACTCTCTTTGAATCTTCTTTATCATGCTAGGATTAACAGGAAAAAGCAAAAAATTTCAGAATTGCACCTTGCAATGTGGAGATATTACTGTTTGTGCATTTACAATATTCATTGATTTTTGACATTGAAAAACATGTTTTTCATATACCAGAAATGTTTGAAGCTACTGACTGAATGAAAGGAGCTGGCATCTCACTCTCTTTGAATCTTCTTTATCATGCTAGGATTAACAGGAAAAAGCTAAAAATTTCAGAATTGCACCGTGCAATGTGGAGATATTACTGTTTGTGCATTTACAATATTCATTGATTTTTGCCATTGAAAAACATGTTTTTCATATACCAGAAATGTTTGAAGCTACTGACTGAATGAAAGGAGCTGGCATCTCACTCTCTTTGAATATTCTTTATCATGCTAGGATTAGCAGGAAAAAGCAAAACATTTCAGAATTGCACCTTGCAATGTGGAGATATTACTGTTTGTGCATTTACAATATTCATTGATTTTTGCCATTGAAAAACATGTTTTTCATATACCAGAAATGTTTGAAGCTACTGACTGAATGAAAGGAGCTGGCATCTCACTCTGAATCTTCTTTATCATGCTAGGATTAACAGGAAAAAGCTAAAAATTTCAGAATTGCACCGTGCAATGTGGAGATATTACTGTTTGTGCATTTACAATATTCATTGATTTTTGCCATTGAAAAACATGTTTTTCATATACCAGAAATGTTTGAAGCTACTGACTGAATGAAAGGAGCTGGCATCTCACTCTCTTTGAATCTTCTTTATCATGCTAGGATTAGCAGGAAAAAGCAAAAAATTTCAGAATTGCACCTTGCAATGTGGAGATATTACTGTTTGTGCATTTACAATATTCATTGATTTTTGCCATTGAAAAACATGTTTTTCATATACCAGAAATGTTTGAAGCTACTGACTGAATGAAAGGAGCTGGCATCTCACTCTCTTTGAATCTTCTTTATCATGCTAGGATTAACAGGAAAAAGCTAAAAATTTCAGAATTGCACCGTGCAATGTGGAGATATTACTGTTTGTGCATTTACAATATTCATTGATTTTTGCTATTGAAAAACATGTTTTTCATATACCAGAAATGTTTGAAGCTACTGACTGAATGAAAGGAGCTGGCATCTCACTCTCTTTGAATCTTCTTTATCATGCTAGGATTAGCAGGAAAAAGCAAAAAATTTCAGAATTGCACCTTGCAATGTGGAGATATTACTGTTTGTGCATTTACAATATTCATTGATTTTTGCCATTGAAAAACATGTTTTTCATATACCAGAAATGTTTGAAGCTACTGACTGAATGAAAGGAGCTGGCATCTCACTCTCTTTGAATCTTCTTTATCATGCTAGGATTAGCAGGAAAAAGCAAAAAATTTCAGAATTGCACCTTGCAATGTGGAGATATTACTGTTTGTGCATTTACAATATTCATTGATTTTTGCCATTGAAAAACATGTTTTTCATATACCAGAAATGTTTGAAGCTACTGACTGAATGAAAGGAGCTGGCATCTCACTCTCTTTGAATCTTCTTTATCATGCTAGGATTAACAGGAAAAAGCAAAAAATTTCAGAATTGCACCTTGCAATGTGGAGATATTACTGTTTGTGCATTTACAATATTCATTGATTTTTGACATTGAAAAACATGTTTTTCATATACCAGAAATGTTTGAAGCTACTGACTGAATGAAAGGAGCTGGCATCTCACTCTCTTTGAATCTTCTTTATCATGCTAGGATTAACAGGAAAAAGCTAAAAATTTCAGAATTGCACCGTGCAATGTGGAGATATTACTGTTTGTGCATTTACAATATTCATTGATTTTTGCCATTGAAAAACATGTTTTTCATATACCAGAAATGTTTGAAGCTACTGACTGAATGAAAGGAGCTGGCATCTCACTCTCTTTGAATATTCTTTATCATGCTAGGATTAGCAGGAAAAAGCAAAAAATTTCAGAATTGCACCTTGCAATGTGGAGATATTACTGTTTGTGCATTTACAATATTCATTGATTTTTGCCATTGAAAAACATGTTTTTCATATACCAGAAATGTTTGAAGCTACTGACTGAATGAAAGGAGCTGGCATCTCACTCTCTTTGAATCTTCTTTATCATGCTAGGATTAACAGGAAAAAGCTAAAAATTTCAGAATTGCACCGTGCAATGTGGAGATATTACTGTTTGTGCATTTACAATATTCATTGATTTTTGCCATTGAAAAACATGTTTTTCATATACCAGAAATGTTTGAAGCTACTGACTGAATGAAAGGAGCTGGCATCTCACTCTCTTTGAATCTTCTTTATCATGCTAGGATTAGCAGGAAAAAGCAAAAAATTTCAGAATTGCACCTTGCAATGTGGAGATATTACTGTTTGTGCATTTACAATATTCATTGATTTTTGCCATTGAAAAACATGTTTTTCATATACCAGAAATGTTTGAAGCTACTGACTGAATGAAAGGAGCTGGCATCTCACTCTCTTTGAATCTTCTTTATCATGCTAGGATTAACAGGAAAAAGCTAAAAATTTCAGAATTGCACCGTGCAATGTGGAGATATTACTGTTTGTGCATTTACAATATTCATTGATTTTTGCCATTGAAAAACATGTTTTTCATATACCAGAAATGTTTGAAGCTACTGACTGAATGAAAGGAGCTGGCATCTCACTCTCTTTGAATCTTCTTTATCATGCTAGGATTAGCAGGAAAAAGCAAAAAATTTCAGAATTGCACCTTGCAATGTGGAGATATTACTGTTTGTGCATTTACAATATTCATTGATTTTTGCCATTGAAAAACATGTTTTTCATATACCAGAAATGTTTGAAGCTACTGACTGAATGAAAGGAGCTGGCATCTCACTCTCTTTGAATCTTCTTTATCATGCTAGGATTAACAGTAAAAAGCTAAAAATTTCAGAATTGCACCGTGCAATGTGGAGATATTACTGTTTGTGCATTTACAATATTCATTGATTTTTGCCATTGAAAAACATGTTTTTCATATACCAGAAATGTTTGAAGCTACTGACTGAATGAAAGGAGCTGGCATCTCACTCTCTTTGAATCTTCTTTATCATGCTAGGATTAGCAGGAAAAAGCAAAAAATTTCAGAATTGCACCTTGCAATGTGGAGATATTACTGTTTGTGCATTTACAATATTCATTGATTTTTGCCATTGAAAAACATGTTTTTCATATACCAGAAATGTTTGAAGCTACTGACTGAATGAAAGGAGCTGGCATCTCACTCTCTTTGAATCTTCTTTATCATGCTAGGATTAACAGGAAAAAGCTAAAAATTTCAGAATTGCACCGTGCAATGTGGAGATATTACTGTTTGTGCATTTACAATATTCATTGATTTTTGCCATTGAAAAACATGTTTTTCATATACCAGAAATGTTTGAAGCTACTGACTGAATGAAAGGAGCTGGCATCTCACTCTCTTTGAATCTTCTTTATCATGCTAGGATTAGCAGGAAAAAGCAAAAAATTTCAGAATTGCACCTTGCAATGTGGAGATATTACTGTTTGTGCATTTACAATATTCATTGATTTTTGCCATTGAAAAACATGTTTTTCATATACCAGAAATGTTTGAAGCTACTGACTGAATGAAAGGAGCTGGCATCTCACTCTCTTTGAATCTTCTTTATCATGCTAGGATTAACAGGAAAAAGCAAAAAATTTCAGAATTGCACCTTGCAATGTGGAGATATTACTGTTTGTGCATTTACAATATTCATTGATTTTTGACATTGAAAAACATGTTTTTCATATACCAGAAATGTTTGAAGCTACTGACTGAATGAAAGGAGCTGGCATCTCACTCTCTTTGAATCTTCTTTATCATGCTAGGATTAACAGGAAAAAGCTAAAAATTTCAGAATTGCACCGTGCAATGTGGAGATATTACTGTTTGTGCATTTACAATATTCATTGATTTTTGCCATTGAAAAACATGTTTTTCATATACCAGAAATGTTTGAAGCTACTGACTGAATGAAAGGAGCTGGCATCTCACTCTCTTTGAATATTCTTTATCATGCTAGGATTAGCAGGAAAAAGCAAAACATTTCAGAATTGCACCTTGCAATGTGGAGATATTACTGTTTGTGCATTTACAATATTCATTGATTTTTGCCATTGAAAAACATGTTTTTCATATACCAGAAATGTTTGAAGCTACTGACTGAATGAAAGGAGCTGGCATCTCACTCTGAATCTTCTTTATCATGCTAGGATTAACAGGAAAAAGCTAAAAATTTCAGAATTGCACCGTGCAATGTGGAGATATTACTGTTTGTGCATTTACAATATTCATTGATTTTTGCCATTGAAAAACATGTTTTTCATATACCAGAAATGTTTGAAGCTACTGACTGAATGAAAGGAGCTGGCATCTCACTCTCTTTGAATCTTCTTTATCATGCTAGGATTAGCAGGAAAAAGCAAAAAATTTCAGAATTGCACCTTGCAATGTGGAGATATTACTGTTTGTGCATTTACAATATTCATTGATTTTTGCCATTGAAAAACATGTTTTTCATATACCAGAAATGTTTGAAGCTACTGACTGAATGAAAGGAGCTGGCATCTCACTCTCTTTGAATCTTCTTTATCATGCTAGGATTAACAGGAAAAAGCTAAAAATTTCAGAATTGCACCGTGCAATGTGGAGATATTACTGTTTGTGCATTTACAATATTCATTGATTTTTGCTATTGAAAAACATGTTTTTCATATACCAGAAATGTTTGAAGCTACTGACTGAATGAAAGGAGCTGGCATCTCACTCTCTTTGAATCTTCTTTATCATGCTAGGATTAGCAGGAAAAAGCAAAAAATTTCAGAATTGCACCTTGCAATGTGGAGATATTACTGTTTGTGCATTTACAATATTCATTGATTTTTGCCATTGAAAAACATGTTTTTCATATACCAGAAATGTTTGAAGCTACTGACTGAATGAAAGGAGCTGGCATCTCACTCTCTTTGAATCTTCTTTATCATGCTAGGATTAACAGGAAAAAGCAAAAAATTTCAGAATTGCGCCTTGCAATGTGGAGATATTACTGTTTGTGCATTTACAATATTCATTGATTTTTGACATTGAAAAACATGTTTTTCATATACCAGAAATGTTTGAAGCTACTGACTGAATGAAAGGAGCTGGCATCTCACTCTCTTTGAATCTTCTTTATCATGCTAGGATTAACAGGAAAAAGCTAAAAATTTCAGAATTGCACCGTGCAATGTGGAGATATTACTGTTTGTGCATTTACAATATTCATTGATTTTTGCCATTGAAAAACATGTTTTTCATATACCAGAAATGTTTGAAGCTACTGACTGAATGAAAGGAGCTGGCATCTCACTCTCTTTGAATATTCTTTATCATGCTAGGATTAGCAGGAAAAAGCAAAAAATTTCAGAATTGCACCTTGCAATGTGGAGATATTACTGTTTGTGCATTTACAATATTCATTGATTTTTGCCATTGAAAAACATGTTTTTCATATACCAGAAATGTTTGAAGCTACTGACTGAATGAAAGGAGCTGGCATCTCACTCTGAATCTTCTTTATCATGCTAGGATTAACAGGAAAAAGCTAAAAATTTCAGAATTGCACCGTGCAATGTGGAGATATTACTGTTTGTGCATTTACAATATTCATTGATTTTTGCCATTGAAAAACATGTTTTTCATATACCAGAAATGTTTGAAGCTACTGACTGAATGAAAGGAGCTGGCATCTCACTCTCTTTGAATCTTCTTTATCATGCTAGGATTAGCAGGAAAAAGCAAAAAATTTCAGAATTGCACCTTGCAATGTGGAGATATTACTGTTTGTGCATTTACAATATTCATTGATTTTTGCCATTGAAAAACATGTTTTTCATATACCAGAAATGTTTGAAGCTACTGACTGAATGAAAGGAGCTGGCATCTCACTCTCTTTGAATCTTCTTTATCATGCTAGGATTAACAGGAAAAAGCAAAAAATTTCAGAATTGCACCTTGCAATGTGGAGATATTACTCTTTGTGCATTTACAATATTCATTGATTTTTGCCATTGAAAAACATGTTTTTCATATACCAGAAATGTTTGAAGCTACTGACTGAATGAAAGGAGCTGGCATCTCACTCTCTTTGAATCTTCTTTATCATGCTAGGATTAGCAGGAAAAAGCAAAAAATTTCAGAATTGCACCTTGCAATGTGGAGATATTACTGTTTGTGCATTTACAATATTCATTGATTTTTGCCATTGAAAAACATGTTTTTCATATACCAGAAATGTTTGAAGCTACTGACTGAATGAAAGGAGCTGGCATCTCACTCTCTTTGAATCTTCTTTATCATGCTAGGATTAACAGGAAAAAGCTAAAAATTTCAGAATTGCACCGTGCAATGTGGAGATATTACTGTTTGTGCATTTACAATATTCATTGATTTTTGCCATTGAAAAACATGTTTTTCATATACCAGAAATGTTTGAAGCTACTGACTGAATGAAAGGAGCTGGCATCTCACTCTCTTTGAATCTTATTTATCATGCTAGGATTAGCAGGAAAAAGCAAAAAATTTCAGAATTGCACCTTGCAATGTGGAGATATTACTGTTTGTGCATTTACAATATTCATTGATTTTTGCCATTGAAAAACATGTTTTTCATATACCAGAAATGTTTGAAGCTACTGACTGAATGAAAGGAGCTGGCATCTCACTCTCTTTGAATCTTCTTTATCATGCTAGGATTAACAGGAAAAAGCTAAAAATTTCAGAATTGCACCGTGCAATGTGGAGATATTACTGTTTGTGCATTTACAATATTCATTGATTTTTGCCATTGAAAAACATGTTTTTCATATACCAGAAATGTTTGAAGCTACTGACTGAATGAAAGGAGCTGGCATCTCACTCTCTTTGAATCTTCTTTATCATGCTAGGATTAACAGGAAAAAGCTAAAAATTTCAGAATTGCACCGTGCAATGTGGAGATATTACTGTTTGTGCATTTACAATATTCATTGATTTTTGCCATTGAAAAACATCATGTTATTCATATACCAGAAATGATTGAAGCTACTGACTGAATGAAAGGAGCTGGCATCTCACTCTCTTTGAATCTTCTTTATCATGCTAAGAGGAGCAGGAAAAAGCAAAAAATTTCAGAATTGCACCTTGCAATGCGGAGAAATTACTGTTTGTGCATTTACAATATTCATTGATTTTTGCCATTGAAAAACGTCCAGAAATGATTGAAGCTACTGATTGAATGAAAGGAGCTGGCATCTCACTCTCTTTGAATCTTCTTTATCATGCTAAGAGGAGCAGGAAAAAGCAAAAAATTTCAGAATTGCACCTTGCAATGCGGAGAAATTACTGTTTGTGCATTTACAATATTCATTGATTTTTGCCATTGAAAAACGTCCAGAAATGATTGAAGCTACTGACTGAATGAAAGGAGCTCTCATCTCACTCTCTTTGAATCTTCTTTATCATGCTAAGAGGAGCAGGAAAAAGCAAAAAATTTCAGAATTGCACCTTGCAATGCGGAGAAATTACTGTTTGTGCATTTACAATATTCATTGATTTTTGCCCTTGAAAATCATCATGTTATTCATATACCAGAAATGTTTGAAGCTACTGACTGAATGAAAGGAGCTGGCATCTCACTCTCTTTGAATCTTCTTTATCATGCTAAGAGGAGCAGGAAAAAGCAAAAAATTTCAGAATTGCACCTTCAATGCGGAGAAATTACTGTTTGTGCATTTACAATATTCATTGATTTTTGCCATTGAAAAACGTCCAGTAATGATTGAAGCTACTGACTGAATGAAAGGAGCTGGCATCTCACTCTCTTTGAATCTTCTTTATCATGCTAAGAGGAGCAGGAAAAAGCAAAAAATTTCAGAATTGCACCTTGCAATGCGGAGAAATTACTGTTTGTGCATTTACAATATTCATTAATTTTTGCCATTGAAAAACATCATGTTATTCATATACCAGAAATGATTGAAGCTACTGACTGAATGAAAGGAGCTGGCATCTCACTCTCTTTGAATCTTTATCATGCTAAGAGGAGCAGGAAAAAGCAAAAAATTTCAGAATTGCACCTTGCAATGCGGAGAAATTACTGTTTGTGCATTTACAATATTCATTGATTTTTGCCATTGAAAAACATCATGTTATTCATATACCAGAAATGTTTGAAGCTACTGACTGAATGAAAGGAGCTGGCATCTCACTCTCTTTGAATCTTCTTTATCATACTAAGAGGAGCAGGAAAAAGCAAAAAACTTCAGAATTGCACCTTGCAATGCGGAGAAATTACTGTTTGTGCATTTACAATATTCATTGATTTTTGCCATTGAAAAACGTCCAGAAATGATTGAAGCTACTGACTGAATGAAAGGAGCTGGCATCTCACTCTCTTTGAATCTTCTTTATCATGCTAAGAGGAGCAGGAAAAAGCAAAAAATTTCAGAATTGCACCTTGCAATGCGGAGAAATTACTGTTTGTGCATTTACAATATTCATTGATTTTTGCCATTGAAAAACGTCCAGAAATGATTGAAGCTACTGACTGAATGAAAGGAGCTGGCATCTCACTCTCTTTGAATCTTCTTTATCATGCTAAGAGGAGCAGGAAAAAGCAAAAAATTTCAGAATTGCACCTTGCAATGCGGAGAAATTACTGTTTGTGCATTTACAATATTCATTGATTTTTGCCGCCATTGAAAAACATCATGTTATTCATATACCAGAAATGTTTGAAGCTACTGACTGAATGAAAGGAGCTGGCATCTCACTCTCTTTGAATCTTCTTTATCATGCTAAGAGGAGCAGGAAAAAGCAAAAAATTTCAGAATTGCACCTTGCAATGCGAAGAAATTACTGTTTGTGCATTTACAATATTCATTGATTTTTGCCATTGAAAAACATCATGTTATTCATATACCAGAAATGTTTGATGCTACTGACTGAATGAAAGGAGCTGGCATCTCACTCTCTTTGAATCTTCTTTATCATGCTAAGAGGAGCAGGAAAAAGCAAAAAATTTCAGAATTGCACCTTGCAATGCGGAGAAATTACTGTTTGTGCATTTACAATATTCATTGATTTTTGCCATTGAAAAACGTCCAGAAATGATTGAAGCTACTGACTGAATGAAAGGAGCTGGCATCTCAGTCTCTTTGAATCTTCTTTATCATGCTAAGAGGAGCAGGAAAAAGCAAAAAATTTCAGAATTGCACCTTGCAATGCGGAGAAATTACTGTTTGTGCATCTACAATATTCATTGATTTTTGCCGTTGAAAAACGTCCAGAAATGATTGAAGCTACTGACTGAATGAAAGGAGCTGGCATCTCACTCTCTTTGAGTCTTCTTTACCATGCTAAGAGGAGCAGGAAAAAGCAAAAAATTTCAGAATTGCACCTTGCAATGCGGAGAAATTACTGTTTGTGCATTTACAATATTCATTGATTTTTGCCATTGAAAAACGTCCAGAAATGATTGAAGCTACTGACTGAATGAAAGGAGCTGGCATCTCACTCTCTTTGAATCTTCTTTATCATGCTAAGAGGAGCAGGAAAAAGCAAAAAATTTCAGAATTGCACCTTGCAATGCGGAGAAATTACTGTTTGTGCATTTACAATATTCATTGATTTTTGCCATTGAAAAACATCATGTTATTCATATACCAGAAATGGTTGAAGCTACTGACTGAATGAAAGGAGCTGGCATCTCACTCTCTTTGAATCTTCTTTATCATGCTAAGAGGAGCAGGAAAAAGCAAAAAATTTCAGAATTGCACCTTGCAATGCGGAGAAATTACTGTTTGTGCATTTACAATATTCATTGATTTTTGCCATTGAAAAACGTCCAGAAATGATTGAAGCTACTGACTGAATGAAAGGAGCTGGCATCTCACTCTCTTTGAATCTTCTTTATCATGCTAAGAGGAGCAGGAAAAAGCAAAAAATTTCAGAATTGCACCTTGCAATGCGGAGAAATTACTGTTTGTGCATTTACAATATTCATTGATTTTTGCCATTGAAAAACGTCCAGAAATGATTGAAGCTACTGACTGAATGAAAGGAGCTCTCATCTCACTCTCTTTGAATCTTCTTTATCATGCTAAGAGGAGCAGGAAAAAGCAAAAAATTTCAGAATTGCACCTTGCAATGCGGAGAAATTACTGTTTGTGCATTTACAATATTCATTGATTTTTGCCATTGAAAAACATCATGTTATTCATATACCAGAAATGTTTGAAGCTACTGACTGAATGAAAGGAGCTGGCATCTCACTCTCTTTGAATCTTCTTTATCATGCTAAGAGGAGCAGGAAAAAGCAAAAAATTTCAGAATTGCACCTTCAATGCGGAGAAATTACTGTTTGTGCATTTACAATATTCATTGATTTTTGCCATTGAAAAACGTCCAGAAATGATTGAAGCTACTGACTGAATGAAAGGAGCTGGCATCTCACTCTCTTTGAATCTTCTTTATCATGCTAAGAGGAGCAGGAAAAAGCAAAAAATTTCAGAATTGCACCTTGCAATGCGGAGAAATTACTGTTTGTGCATTTACAATATTCATTAATTTTTGCCATTGAAAAACATCATGTTATTCATATACCAGAAATGATTGAAGCTACTGACTGAATGAAAGGAGCTGGCATCTCACTCTCTTTGAATCTTCTTTATCATGCTAAGAGGAGCAGGAAAAAGCAAAAAATTTCAGAATTGCACCTTGCAATGCGGAGAAATTACTGTTTGTGCATTTACAATATTCATTGATTTTTGCCATTGAAAAACATCATGTTATTCATATACCAGAAATGTTTGAAGCTACTGACTGAATGAAAGGAGCTGGCATCTCACTCTCTTTGAATCTTCTTTATCATACTAAGAGGAGCAGGAAAAAGCAAAAAATTTCAGAATTGCACCTTGCAATGCGGAGAAATTACTGTTTGTGCATTTACAATATTCATTGATTTTTGCCATTGAAAAACGTCCAGAAATGATTGAAGCTACTGACTGAATGAAAGGAGCTGGCATCTCACTCTCTTTGAATCTTCTTTATCATGCTAAGAGGAGCAGGAAAAAGCAAAAAATTTCAGAATTGCACCTTGCAATGCGGAGAAATTACTGTTTGTGCATTTACAATATTCATTGATTTTTGCCATTGAAAAACGTCCAGAAATGATTGAAGCTACTGACTGAATGAAAGGAGCTGGCATCTCACTCTCTTTGAATCTTCTTTATCATGCTAAGAGGAGCAGGAAAAAGCAAAAAATTTCAGAATTGCACCTTGCAATGCGGAGAAATTACTGTTTGTGCATTTACAATATTCATTGATTTTTGCCATTGAAAAACATCATGTTATTCATATACCAGAAATGTTTGAAGCTACTGACTGAATGAAAGGAGCTGGCATCTCACTCTCTTTGAATCTTCTTTATCATGCTAAGAGGAGCAGGAAAAAGCAAAAAATTTCAGAATTGCACCTTGCAATGCGAAGAAATTACTGTTTGTGCATTTACAATATTCATTGATTTTTGCCATTGAAAAACATCATGTTATTCATATACCAGAAATGTTTGAAGCTACTGACTGAATGAAAGGAGCTGGCATCTCACTCTCTTTGAATCTTCTTTATCATGCTAAGAGGAGCAGGAAAAAGCAAAAAATTTCAGAATTGCACCTTGCAATGCGGAGAAATTACTGTTTGTGCATTTACAATATTCATTGATTTTTGCCATTGAAAAACGTCCAGAAATGATTGAAGCTACTGACTGAATGAAAGGAGCTGGCATCTCACTCTCTTTGAATCTTCTTTATCATGCTAAGAGGAGCAGGAAAAAGCAAAAAATTTCAGAATTGCACCTTGCAATGCGGAGAAATTACTGTTTGTGCATTTACAATATTCATTGATTTTTGCCATTGAAAAACATCATGTTATTCATATACCAGAAATGATTGAAGCTACTGACTGAATGAAAGGAGCTGGCATCTCACTCTCTTTGAATCTTCTTTATCATGCTAAGAGGAGCAGGAAAAAGCAAAAAATTTCAGAATTGCACCTTGCAATGCGGAGAAATTACTGTTTGTGCATTTACAATATTCATTGATTTTTGCCATTGAAAAACGTCCAGAAATGATTGAAGCTACTGACTGAATGAAAGGAGCTGGCATCTCACTCTCTTTGAATCTTCTTTATCATGCTAAGAGGAGCAGGAAAAAGCAAAAAATTTCAGAATTGCACCTTGCAATGCGGAGAAATTACTGTTTGTGCATTTACAATATTCATTGATTTTTGCCATTGAAAAACGTCCAGAAATGATTGAAGCTACTGACTGAATGAAAGGAGCTGGCATCTCACTCTCTTTGAATCTTCTTTATCATGCTAAGAGGAGCAGGAAAAAGCAAAAAATTTCAGAATTGCACCTTGCAATGCGGAGAAATTACTGTTTGTGCATCTACAATATTCATTGATTTTTGCCATTGAAAAACATCATGTTATTCATATACCAGAAATGTTTGAAGCTACTGACTGAATGAAAGGAGCTGGCATCTCACTCTATTTGAATCTTCTTTATCATGCTAAGAGGAGCAGGAAAAAGCAAAAAATTTCAGAATTGCACCTTGCAATGCGGAGAAATTACTGTTTGTGCATTTACAATATTCATTGATTTTTGCCATTGAAAAATGTCCAGAAATGATTGAAGCTACTAACTGAAAGGAGCTGGCATCTCACTCTCTTTGAATCTTCTTTATCATGCTAAGAGGAGCAGGAAAAAGCAAAAAATTTCAGAATTGCACCTTGCAATGCGGAGAAATTACTGTTTGTGCATTTACAATATTCATTGATTTTTGCCATTGAAAAACGTCCAGAAATGATTGAAGCTACTGACTGAATGAAAGGAGCTGGCATCTCAGTCTCTTTGAATCTTCTTTATCATGCTAAGAGGAGCAGGAAAAAGCAAAAAATTTCAGAATTGCACCTTGCAATGCGGAGAAATTACTGTTTGTGCATCTACAATATTCATTGATTTTTGCCATTGAAAAACGTCCAGAAATGATTGAAGCTACTGACTGAATGAAAGGAGCTGGCATCTCACTCTCTTTGAATCTTCTTTATCATGCTAAGAGGAGCAGGAAAAAGCAAAAAATTTCAGAATTGCACCTTGCAATGCGGAGAAATTACTGTTTGTGCATTTACAATATTCATTGATTTTTGCCATTGAAAAACATCATGTTATTCATATACCAGAAATGATTGAAGCTACTGACTGAATGAAAGGAGCTGGCATCTCACTCTTTGAATCTTCTTTATCATGCTAAGAGGAGCAGGAAAAAGCAAAAAATTTCAGAATTGCACCTTGCAATGCGGAGAAATTACTGTTTGTGCATTTACAATATTCATTGATTTTTGCCATTGAAAAACGTCCAGAAATGATTGAAGCTACTGACTGAATGAAAGGAGCTGGCATCTCACTCTCTTTGAATCTTCTTTATCATGCTAAGAGGAGCAGGAAAAAGCAAAAAATTTCAGAATTGCACCTTGCAATGCGGAGAAATTACTGTTTGTGCATTTACAATATTCATTGATTTTTGCCATTGAAAAACGTCCAGAAATGATTGAAGCTACTGACTGAATGAAAGGAGCTGGCATCTCACTCTCTTTGAATCTTCTTTATCATGCTAAGAGGAGCAGGAAAAAGCAAAAAATTTCAGAATTGCACCTTGCAATGCGGAGAAATTACTGTTTGTGCATCTACAATATTCATTGATTTTTGCCATTGAAAAACATCATGTTATTCATATACCAGAAATGTTTGAAGCTACTGACTGAATGAAAGGAGCTGGCATCTCACTCTATTTGAATCTTCTTTATCATGCTAAGAGGAGCAGGAAAAAGCAAAAAATTTCAGAATTGCACCTTGCAATGCGGAGAAATTACTGTTTGTGCATTTACAATATTCATTGATTTTTGCCATTGAAAAATGTCCAGAAATGATTGAAGCTACTGACTGAAAGGAGCTGGCATCTCACTCTCTTTGAATCTTCTTTATCATGCTAAGAGGAGCAGGAAAAAGCAAAAAATTTCAGAATTGCACCTTGCAATGCGGAGAAATTACTGTTTGTGCATTTACAATATTCATTGATTTTTGCCATTGAAAAACGTCCAGAAATGATTGAAGCTACTGACTGAATGAAAGGAGCTGGCATCTCAGTCTCTTTGAATCTTCTTTATCATGCTAAGAGGAGCAGGAAAAAGCAAAAAATTTCAGAATTGCACCTTGCAATGCGGAGAAATTACTGTTTGTGCATCTACAATATTCATTGATTTTTGCCGTTGAAAAACGTCCAGAAATGATTGAAGCTACTGACTGAATGAAAGGAGCTGGCATCTCACTCTCTTTGAGTCTTCTTTACCATGCTAAGAGGAGCAGGAAAAAGCAAAAAATTTCAGAATTGCACCTTGCAATGCGGAGAAATTACTGTTTGTGCATTTACAATATTCATTGATTTTTGCCATTGAAAAACGTCCAGAAATGATTGAAGCTACTGACTGAATGAAAGGAGCTGGCATCTCACTCTCTTTGAATCTTCTTTATCATGCTAAGAGGAGCAGGAAAAAGCAAAAAATTTCAGAATTGCACCTTGCAATGCGGAGAAATTACTGTTTGTGCATTTACAATATTCATTGATTTTTGCCATTGAAAAACATCATGTTATTCATATACCAGAAATGATTGAAGCTACTGACTGAATGAAAGGAGCTGGCATCTCACTCTCTTTGAATCTTCTTTATCATGCTAAGAGGAGCAGGAAAAAGCAAAAAATTTCAGAATTGCACCTTGCAATGCGGAGAAATTACTGTTTGTGCATTTACAATATTCATTGATTTTTGCCATTGAAAAACGTCCAGAAATGATTGAAGCTACTGACTGAATGAAAGGAGCTGGCATCTCACTCTCTTTGAATCTTCTTTATCATGCTAAGAGGAGCAGGAAAAAGCAAAAAATTTCAGAATTGCACCTTGCAATGCGGAGAAATTACTGTTTGTGCATTTACAATATTCATTGATTTTTGCCATTGAAAAACGTCCAGAAATGATTGAAGCTACTGACTGAATGAAAGGAGCTGGCATCTCAGTCTCTTTGAATCTTCTTTATCATGCTAAGAGGAGCAGGAAAAAGCAAAAAATTTCAGAATTGCACCTTGCAATGCGGAGAAATTACTGTTTGTGCATCTACAATATTCATTGATTTTTGCCATTGAAAAACATCATGTTATTCATATACCAGAAATGTTTGAAGCTACTGACTGAATGAAAGGAGCTGGCATCTCACTCTATTTGAATCTTCTTTATCATGCTAAGAGGAGCAGGAAAAAGCAAAAAATTTCAGAATTGCACCTTGCAATGCGGAGAAATTACTGTTTGTGCATTTACAATATTCATTGATTTTTGCCATTGAAAAATGTCCAGAAATGATTGAAGCTACTGACTGAAAGGAGCTGGCATCTCACTCTCTTTGAATCTTCTTTATCATGCTAAGAGGAGCAGGAAAAAGCAAAAAATTTCAGAATTGCACCTTGCAATGCGGAGAAATTACTGTTTGTGCATTTACAATATTCATTGATTTTTGCCATTGAAAAACGTCCAGAAATGATTGAAGCTACTGACTGAATGAAAGGAGCTGGCATCTCAGTCTCTTTGAATCTTCTTTATCATGCTAAGAGGAGCAGGAAAAAGCAAAAAATTTCAGAATTGCACCTTGCAATGCGGAGAAATTACTGTTTGTGCATCTACAATATTCATTGATTTTTGCCGTTGAAAAACGTCCAGAAATGATTGAAGCTACTGACTGAATGAAAGGAGCTGGCATCTCACTCTCTTTGAGTCTTCTTTACCATGCTAAGAGGAGCAGGAAAAAGCAAAAAATTTCAGAATTGCACCTTGCAATGCGGAGAAATTACTGTTTGTGCATTTACAATATTCATTGATTTTTGCCATTGAAAAACGTCCAGAAATGATTGAAGCTACTGACTGAATGAAAGGAGCTGGCATCTCACTCTCTTTGAATCTTCTTTATCATGCTAAGAGGAGCAGGAAAAAGCAAAAAATTTCAGAATTGCACCTTGCAATGCGGAGAAATTACTGTTTGTGCATTTACAATATTCATTGATTTTTGCCATTGAAAAACATCATGTTATTCATATACCAGAAATGATTGAAGCTACTGACTGAATGAAAGGAGCTGGCATCTCACTCTCTTTGAATCTTCTTTATCATGCTAAGAGGAGCAGGAAAAAGCAAAAAATTTCAGAATTGCACCTTGCAATGCGGAGAAATTACTGTTTGTGCATTTACAATATTCATTGATTTTTGCCATTGAAAAACGTCCAGAAATGATTGAAGCTACTGACTGAATGAAAGGAGCTGGCATCTCACTCTCTTTGAATCTTCTTTATCATGCTAAGAGGAGCAGGAAAAAGCAAAAAATTTCAGAATTGCACCTTGCAATGCGGAGAAATTACTGTTTGTGCATTTACAATATTCATTGATTTTTGCCATTGAAAAACGTCCAGAAATGATTGAAGCTACTGACTGAATGAAAGGAGCTCTCATCTCACTCTCTTTGAATCTTCTTTATCATGCTAAGAGGAGCAGGAAAAAGCAAAAAATTTCAGAATTGCACCTTGCAATGCGGAGAAATTACTGTTTGTGCATTTACAATATTCATTGATTTTTGCCATTGAAAAACATCATGTTATTCATATACCAGAAATGTTTGAAGCTACTGACTGAATGAAAAGAGCTGGCATCTCACTCTCTTTGAATCTTCTTTATCATGCTAAGAGGAGCAGGAAAAAGCAAAAAATTTCAGAATTGCACCTTCAATGCGGAGAATTTACTGTTTGTGCATTTACAATATTTATTGATTTTTGCCATTGAAAAACGTCCAGAAATGATTGAAGCTACTGACTGAATGAAAGGAGCTGGCATCTCACTCTCTTTGAATCTTCTTTATCATGCTAAGAGGAGCAGGAAAAAGCAAAAAATTTCAGAATTGCACCTTGCAATGCGGAGAAATTACTGTTTGTGCATTTACAATATTCATTAATTTTTGCCATTGAAAAACATCATGTTATTCATATACCAGAAATGATTGAAGCTACTGACTGAATGAAAGGAGCTGGCATCTCACTCTCTTTGAATCTTCTTTATCATGCTAAGAGGAGCAGGAAAAAGCAAAACATTTCAGAATTGCACCTTGCAATGCGGAGAAATTACTGTTTGTGCATTTACAATATTCATTGATTTTTGCCATTGAAAAACATCATGTTATTCATATACCAGAAATGTTTGAAGCTACTGACTGAATGAAAGGAGCTGGCATCTCACTCTCTTTGAATCTTCTTTATCATACTAAGAGGAGCAGGAAAAAGCAAAAAATTTCAGAATTGCACCTTGCAATGCGGAGAAATTACTGTTTGTGCATTTACAATATTCATTGATTTTTGCCATTGAAAAACGTCCAGAAATGATTGAAGCTACTGACTGAATGAAAGGAGCTGGCATCTCACTCTCTTTGAATCTTCTTTATCATGCTAAGAGGAGCAGGAAAAAGCAAAAAATTTCAGAATTGCACCTTGCAATGCGGAGAAATTACTGTTTGTGCATTTACAATATTCATTGATTTTTGCCATTGAAAAACGTCCAGAAATGATTGAAGCTACTGACTGAATGAAAGGAGCTGGCATCTCACTCTCTTTGAATCTTCTTTATCATGCTAAGAGGAGCAGGAAAAAGCAAAAAATTTCAGAATTGCACCTTGCAATGCGGAGAAATTACTGTTTGTGCATTTACAATATTCATTGATTTTTGCCATTGAAAAACATCATGTTATTCATATACCAGAAATGTTTGAAGCTACTGACTGAATGAAAGGAGCTGGCATCTCACTCTCTTTGAATCTTCTTTATCATGCTAAGAGGAGCAGGAAAAAGCAAAAAATTTCAGAATTGCACCTTGCAATGCGAAGAAATTACTGTTTGTGCATTTACAATATTCATTGATTTTTGCCATTGAAAAACATCATGTTATTCATATACCAGAAATGTTTGAAGCTACTGACTGAATGAAAGGAGCTGGCATCTCACTCTCTTTGAATCTTCTTTATCATGCTAAGAGGAGCAGGAAAAAGCAAAAAATTTCAGAATTGCACCTTGCAATGCGGAGAAATTACTGTTTGTGCATTTACAATATTCATTGATTTTTGCCATTGAAAAACGTCCAGAAATGATTGAAGCTACTGACTGAATGAAAGGAGCTGGCATCTCACTCTCTTTGAATCTTCTTTATCATGCTAAGAGGAGCAGGAAAAAGCAAAAAATTTCAGAATTGCACCTTGCAATGCGGAGAAATTACTGTTTGTGCATTTACAATATTCATTGATTTTTGCCATTGAAAAACATCATGTTATTCATATACCAGAAATGATTGAAGCTACTGACTGAATGAAAGGAGCTGGCATCTCACTCTCTTTGAATCTTCTTTATCATGCTAAGAGGAGCAGGAAAAAGCAAAAAATTTCAGAATTGCACCTTGCAATGCGGAGAAATTACTGTTTGTGCATTTACAATATTCATTGATTTTTGCCATTGAAAAACGTCCAGAAATGATTGAAGCTACTGACTGAATGAAAGGAGCTGGCATCTCACTCTCTTTGAATCTTCTTTATCATGCTAAGAGGAGCAGGAAAAAGCAAAAAATTTCAGAATTGCACCTTGCAATGCGGAGAAATTACTGTTTGTGCATTTACAATATTCATTGATTTTTGCCATTGAAAAACGTCCAGAAATGATTGAAGCTACTGACTGAATGAAAGGAGCTGGCATCTCAGTCTCTTTGAATCTTCTTTATCATGCTAAGAGGAGCAGGAAAAAGCAAAAAATTTCAGAATTGCACCTTGCAATGCGGAGAAATTACTGTTTGTGCATCTACAATATTCATTGATTTTTGCCATTGAAAAACATCATGTTATTCATATACCAGAAATGTTTGAAGCTACTGACTGAATGAAAGGAGCTGGCATCTCACTCTATTTGAATCTTCTTTATCATGCTAAGAGGAGCAGGAAAAAGCAAAAAATTTCAGAATTGCACCTTGCAATGCGGAGAAATTACTGTTTGTGCATTTACAATATTCATTGATTTTTGCCATTGAAAAATGTCCAGAAATGATTGAAGCTACTGACTGAAAGGAGCTGGCATCTCACTCTCTTTGAATCTTCTTTATCATGCTAAGAGGAGCAGGAAAAAGCAAAAAATTTCAGAATTGCACCTTGCAATGCGGAGAAATTACTGTTTGTGCATTTACAATATTCATTGATTTTTGCCATTGAAAAACGTCCAGAAATGATTGAAGCTACTGACTGAATGAAAGGAGCTCTCATCTCACTCTCTTTGAATCTTCTTTATCATGCTAAGAGGAGCAGGAAAAAGCAAAAAATTTCAGAATTGCACCTTGCAATGCGGAGAAATTACTGTTTGTGCATTTACAATATTCATTGATTTTTGCCATTGAAAAACATCATGTTATTCATATACCAGAAATGTTTGAAGCTACTGACTGAATGAAAAGAGCTGGCATCTCACTCTCTTTGAATCTTCTTTATCATGCTAAGAGGAGCAGGAAAAAGCAAAAAATTTCAGAATTGCACCTTCAATGCGGAGAAATTACTGTTTGTGCATTTACAATATTCATTGATTTTTGCCATTGAAAAACGTCCAGAAATGATTGAAGCTACTGACTGAATGAAAGGAGCTGGCATCTCACTCTCTTTGAATCTTCTTTATCATGCTAAGAGGAGCAGGAAAAAGCAAAAAATTTCAGAATTGCACCTTGCAATGCGGAGAAATTACTGTTTGTGCATTTACAATATTCATTAATTTTTGCCATTGAAAAACATCATGTTATTCATATACCAGAAATGATTGAAGCTACTGACTGAATGAAAGGAGCTGGCATCTCACTCTCTTTGAATCTTCTTTATCATGCTAAGAGGAGCAGGAAAAAGCAAAAAATTTCAGAATTGCACCTTGCAATGCGGAGAAATTACTGTTTGTGCATTTACAATATTCATTGATTTTTGCCATTGAAAAACGTCCAGAAATGATTGAAGCTACTGACTGAATGAAAGGAGCTCTCATCTCACTCTCTTTGAATCTTCTTTATCATGCTAAGAGGAGCAGGAAAAAGCAAAAAATTTCAGAATTGCACCTTGCAATGCGGAGAAATTACTGTTTGTGCATTTACAATATTCATTGATTTTTGCCATTGAAAAACATCATGTTATTCATATACCAGAAATGTTTGAAGCTACTGACTGAATGAAAAGAGCTGGCATCTCACTCTCTTTGAATCTTCTTTATCATGCTAAGAGGAGCAGGAAAAAGCAAAAAATTTCAGAATTGCACCTTCAATGCGGAGAATTTACTGTTTGTGCATTTACAATATTCATTGATTTTTGCCATTGAAAAACGTCCAGAAATGATTGAAGCTACTGACTGAATGAAAGGAGCTGGCATCTCACTCTCTTTGAATCTTCTTTATCATGCTAAGAGGAGCAGGAAAAAGCAAAAAATTTCAGAATTGCACCTTGCAATGCGGAGAAATTACTGTTTGTGCATTTACAATATTCATTAATTTTTGCCATTGAAAAACATCATGTTATTCATATACCAGAAATGATTGAAGCTACTGACTGAATGAAAGGAGCTGGCATCTCACTCTCTTTGAATCTTCTTTATCATGCTAAGAGGAGCAGGAAAAAGCAAAACATTTCAGAATTGCACCTTGCAATGCGGAGAAATTACTGTTTGTGCATTTACAATATTCATTGATTTTTGCCATTGAAAAACATCATGTTATTCATATACCAGAAATGTTTGAAGCTACTGACTGAATGAAAGGAGCTGGCATCTCACTCTCTTTGAATCTTCTTTATCATACTAAGAGGAGCAGGAAAAAGCAAAAAATTTCAGAATTGCACCTTGCAATGCGGAGAAATTACTGTTTGTGCATTTACAATATTCATTGATTTTTGCCATTGAAAAACGTCCAGAAATGATTGAAGCTACTGACTGAATGAAAGGAGCTGGCATCTCACTCTCTTTGAATCTTCTTTATCATGCTAAGAGGAGCAGGAAAAAGCAAAAAATTTCAGAATTGCACCTTGCAATGCGGAGAAATTACTGTTTGTGCATTTACAATATTCATTGATTTTTGCCCTTGAAAAACGTCCAGAAATGATTGAAGCTACTGACTGAATGAAAGGAGCTGGCATCTCACTCTCTTTGAATCTTCTTTATCATGCTAAGAGGAGCAGGAAAAAGCAAAAAATTTCAGAATTGCACCTTGCAATGCGGAGAAATTACTGTTTGTGCATTTACAATATTCATTGATTTTTGCCATTGAAAAACATCATGTTATTCATATACCAGAAATGTTTGAAGCTACTGACTGAATGAAAGGAGCTGGCATCTCACTCTCTTTGAATCTTCTTTATCATGCTAAGAGGAGCAGGAAAAAGCAAAAAATTTCAGAATTGCACCTTGCAATGCGAAGAAATTACTGTTTGTGCATTTACAATATTCATTGATTTTTGCCATTGAAAAACATCATGTTATTCATATACCAGAAATGTTTGAAGCTACTGACTGAATGAAAGGAGCTGGCATCTCACTCTCTTTGAATCTTCTTTATCATGCTAAGAGGAGCAGGAAAAAGCAAAAAATTTCAGAATTGCACCTTGCAATGCGGAGAAATTACTGTTTGTGCATTTACAATATTCATTGATTTTTGCCATTGAAAAACGTCCAGAAATGATTGAAGCTACTGACTGAATGAAAGGAGCTGGCATCTCACTCTCTTTGAATCTTCTTTATCATGCTAAGAGGAGCAGGAAAAAGCAAAAAATTTCAGAATTGCACCTTGCAATGCGGAGAAATTACTGTTTGTGCATTTACAATATTCATTGATTTTTGCCATTGAAAAACATCATGTTATTCATATACCAGAAATGATTGAAGCTACTGACTGAATGAAAGGAGCTGGCATCTCACTCTCTTTGAATCTTCTTTATCATGCTAAGAGGAGCAGGAAAAAGCAAAAAATTTCAGAATTGCACCTTGCAATGCGGAGAAATTACTGTTTGTGCATTTACAATATTCATTGATTTTTGCCATTGAAAAACGTCCAGAAATGATTGAAGCTACTGACTGAATGAAAGGAGCTGGCATCTCACTCTCTTTGAATCTTCTTTATCATGCTAAGAGGAGCAGGAAAAAGCAAAAAATTTCAGAATTGCACCTTGCAATGCGGAGAAATTACTGTTTGTGCATTTACAATATTCATTGATTTTTGCCATTGAAAAACGTCCAGAAATGATTGAAGCTACTGACTGAATGAAAGGAGCTGGCATCTCAGTCTCTTTGAATCTTCTTTATCATGCTAAGAGGAGCAGGAAAAAGCAAAAAATTTCAGAATTGCACCTTGCAATGCGGAGAAATTACTGTTTGTGCATCTACAATATTCATTGATTTTTGCCATTGAAAAACATCATGTTATTCATATACCAGAAATGTTTGAAGCTACTGACTGAATGAAAGGAGCTGGCATCTCACTCTATTTGAATCTTCTTTATCATGCTAAGAGGAGCAGGAAAAAGCAAAAAATTTCAGAATTGCACCTTGCAATGCGGAGAAATTACTGTTTGTGCATTTACAATATTCATTGATTTTTGCCATTGAAAAATGTCCAGAAATGATTGAAGCTACTGACTGAAAGGAGCTGGCATCTCACTCTCTTTGAATCTTCTTTATCATGCTAAGAGGAGCAGGAAAAAGCAAAAAATTTCAGAATTGCACCTTGCAATGCGGAGAAATTACTGTTTGTGCATTTACAATATTCATTGATTTTTGCCATTGAAAAACGTCCAGAAATGATTGAAGCTACTGACTGAATGAAAGGAGCTCTCATCTCACTCTCTTTGAATCTTCTTTATCATGCTAAGAGGAGCAGGAAAAAGCAAAAAATTTCAGAATTGCACCTTGCAATGCGGAGAAATTACTGTTTGTGCATTTACAATATTCATTGATTTTTGCCATTGAAAAACATCATGTTATTCATATACCAGAAATGTTTGAAGCTACTGACTGAATGAAAAGAGCTGGCATCTCACTCTCTTTGAATCTTCTTTATCATGCTAAGAGGAGCAGGAAAAAGCAAAAAATTTCAGAATTGCACCTTCAATGCGGAGAAATTACTGTTTGTGCATTTACAATATTCATTGATTTTTGCCATTGAAAAACGTCCAGAAATGATTGAAGCTACTGACTGAATGAAAGGAGCTGGCATCTCACTCTCTTTGAATCTTCTTTATCATGCTAAGAGGAGCAGGAAAAAGCAAAAAATTTCAGAATTGCACCTTGCAATGCGGAGAAATTACTGTTTGTGCATTTACAATATTCATTAATTTTTGCCATTGAAAAACATCATGTTATTCATATACCAGAAATGATTGAAGCTACTGACTGAATGAAAGGAGCTGGCATCTCACTCTCTTTGAATCTTCTTTATCATGCTAAGAGGAGCAGGAAAAAGCAAAAAATTTCAGAATTGCACCTTGCAATGCGGAGAAATTACTGTTTGTGCATTTACAATATTCATTGATTTTTGCCATTGAAAAACATCATGTTATTCATATACCAGAAATGTTTGAAGCTACTGACTGAATGAAAGGAGCTGGCATCTCACTCTCTTTGAATCTTCTTTATCATACTAAGAGGAGCAGGAAAAAGCAAAAAATTTCAGAATTGCACCTTGCAATGCGGAGAAATTACTGTTTGTGCATTTACAATATTCATTGATTTTTGCCATTGAAAAACGTCCAGAAATGATTGAAGCTACTGACTGAATGAAAGGAGCTGGCATCTCACTCTCTTTGAATCTTCTTTATCATGCTAAGAGGAGCAGGAAAAAGCAAAAAATTTCAGAATTGCACCTTGCAATGCGGAGAAATTACTGTTTGTGCATTTACAATATTCATTGATTTTTGCCATTGAAAAACGTCCAGAAATGATTGAAGCTACTGACTGAATGAAAGGAGCTGGCATCTCACTCTCTTTGAATCTTCTTTATCATGCTAAGAGGAGCAGGAAAAAGCAAAAAATTTCAGAATTGCACCTTGCAATGCGGAGAAATTACTGTTTGTGCATTTACAATATTCATTGATTTTTGCCATTGAAAAACATCATGTTATTCATATACCAGAAATGTTTGAAGCTACTGACTGAATGAAAGGAGCTGGCATCTCACTCTCTTTGAATCTTCTTTATCATGCTAAGAGGAGCAGGAAAAAGCAAAAAATTTCAGAATTGCACCTTGCAATGCGAAGAAATTACTGTTTGTGCATTTACAATATTCATTGATTTTTGCCATTGAAAAACATCATGTTATTCATATACCAGAAATGTTTGAAGCTACTGACTGAATGAAAGGAGCTGGCATCTCACTCTCTTTGAATCTTCTTTATCATGCTAAGAGGAGCAGGAAAAAGCAAAAAATTTCAGAATTGCACCTTGCAATGCGGAGAAATTACTGTTTGTACATTTACAATATTCATTGATTTTTGCCATTGAAAAACGTCCAGAAATGATTGAAGCTACTGACTGAATGAAAGGAGCTGGCATCTCACTCTCTTTGAATCTTCTTTATCATGCTAAGAGGAGCAGGAAAAAGCAAAAAAATTTCAGAATTGCACCTTGCAATGCGGAGAAATTACTGTTTGTGCATTTACAATATTCATTGATTTTTGCCATTGAAAAACATCATGTTATTCATATACCAGAAATGATTGAAGCTACTGACTGAATGAAAGGAGCTGGCATCTCACTCTCTTTGAATCTTCTTTATCATGCTAAGAGGAGCAGGAAAAAGCAAAAAATTTCAGAATTGCACCTTGCAATGCGGAGAAATTACTGTTTGTGCATTTACAATATTCATTGATTTTTGCCATTGAAAAACGTCCAGAAATGATTGAAGCTACTGACTGAATGAAAGGAGCTGGCATCTCACTCTCTTTGAATCTTCTTTATCATGCTAAGAGGAGCAGGAAAAAGCAAAAAATTTCAGAATTGCACCTTGCAATGCGGAGAAATTACTGTTTGTGCATTTACAATATTCATTGATTTTTGCCATTGAAAAACGTCCAGAAATGATTGAAGCTACTGACTGAATGAAAGGAGCTGGCATCTCAGTCTCTTTGAATCTTCTTTATCATGCTAAGAGGAGCAGGAAAAAGCAAAAAATTTCAGAATTGCACCTTGCAATGCGGAGAAATTACTGTTTGTGCATCTACAATATTCATTGATTTTTGCCATTGAAAAACATCATGTTATTCATATACCAGAAATGTTTGAAGCTACTGACTGAATGAAAGGAGCTGGCATCTCACTCTATTTGAATCTTCTTTATCATGCTAAGAGGAGCAGGAAAAAGCAAAAAATTTCAGAATTGCACCTTGCAATGCGGAGAAATTACTGTTTGTGCTTTTACAATATTCATTGATTTTTGCCATTGAAAAATGTCCAGAAATGATTGAAGCTACTGACTGAAAGGAGCTGGCATCTCACTCTCTTTGAATCTTCTTTATCATGCTAAGAGGAGCAGGAAAAAGCAAAAAATTTCAGAATTGCACCTTGCAATGCGGAGAAATTACTGTTTGTGCATTTACAATATTCATTGATTTTTGCCATTGAAAAACGTCCAGAAATGATTGAAGCTACTGACTGAATGAAAGGAGCTGGCATCTCACTCTCTTTGAATCTTCTTTATCATGCTAAGAGGAGCAGGAAAAAGCAAAAAAATTCAGAATTGCACCTTGCAATGCGGAGAAATTACTGTTTGTGCATTTACAATATTCATTGATTTTTGCCATTGAAAAACATCATGTTATTCATATACCAGAAATGATTGAAGCTACTGACTGAATGAAAGGAGCTGGCATCTCACGCTCTTTGAATCTTCTTTTTCATGCTAAGAGGAGCAGGAAAAAGCAAAACATTTCAGAATTGCACCTTGCAATGCGGAGAAATTACTGTTTGTGCATTTACAATATTCATTGATTTTTGCCATTGAAAAACGTCCAGAAATGATTGAAGCTACTGACTGAATGAAAGGAGCTGGCATCTCACTCTCTTTGAATCTTCTTTATCATGCTAAGAGGAGCAGGAAAAAGCAAAAAATTTCAGAATTGCACCTTGCAATGCGGAGAAATTACTGCTTGTGCATTTACAATATTCATTGATTTTTGCCATTGAAAAACGTCCAGAAATGATTGAAGCTACTGACTGAATGAAAGGAGCTGGCATCTCACTCTCTTTGAGTCTTCTTTATCACGCTAAGAGGAGCAGGAAAAAGCAAAAAATTTCAGAATTGCACCTTGCAATGCGGAGAAATTACTGTTTGTGCATTTACAATATTCATTGATTTTTGCCATTGAAAAACGTCCAGAAATGATTAAAGCTACTGACTGAATGAAAGGAGCTGGCATCTCACTCTCTTTGAATCTTCTTTATCATGCTAAGAGGAGCAGGAAAAAGCAAAAAATTTCAGAATTGCACCTTGCAATGCGGAGAAATTACTGTTTGTGCATTTACAATATTCATTGATTTTTGCTATTGAAAAACGTCCAGAAATGATTGAAGCTACTGACTGAATGAAAGGAGCTGGCATCTCACTCTCTTTGAATCTTCTTTATCATGCTAAGAGGAGCAGGAAAAAGCAAAAAATTTCAGAATTGCACCTTGCAATGCGGAGAAATTACTGTTTGTGCATTTACAATATTCATTGATTTTTGCCGTTGAAAAACGTCCAGAAATGATTGAAGCTACTGACTGAATGAAAGGAGCTGGCATCTCATTCTCTTTGAATCTTCTTTATCATGCTAAGAGGAGCAGGAAAAAGCAAAAAATTTCAGAATTGCACCTTGCAATGCGGAGAAATTACTGTTTGTGCATTTACAATATTCATTGATTTTTGCCATTGAAAAACGTCCAGAAATGATTGAAGCTACTGACTGAATGAAAGGAGCTGGCATCTCACTCTCTTTGAGTCTTCTTTATCATGCTAAGAGGAGCAGGAAAAAGCAAAAAATTTCAGAATTGCACCTTGCAATGCGGAGAAATTACTGTTTGTGCATTTACAATATTCATTGATTTTTGCCATTGAAAAACGTCCAGAAATGATTAAAGCTACTGACTGAATGAAAGGAGCTGGCATCTCACTCTCTTTGAATCTTCTTTATCATGCTAAGAGGAGAAGGAAAAAGCAAAAAATTTCAGAATTGCACCTTGCAATGCGGAGAAATTACTGTTTGTGCATTTACAATATTCATTGATTTTTGCTATTGAAAAACGTCCAGAAATGATTGAAGCTACTGACTGAATGAAAGGAGCTGGCATCTCACTCTCTTTGAATCTTCTTTATCATGCTAAGAGGAGCAGGAAAAAGCAAAAAATTTCAGAATTGCACCTTGCAATGCGGAGAAATTACTGTTTGTGCATTTACAATATTCATTGATTTTTGCCGTTGAAAAACGTCCAGAAATGATTGAAGCTACTGACTGAATGAAAGGAGCTGGCATCTCATTCTCTTTGAATCTTCTTTATCATGCTAAGAGGAGCAGGAAAAAGCAAAAAATTTCAGAATTGCACCTTGCAATGCGGAGAAATTACTGTTTGTGCATTTACAATATTCATTGATTTTTGCCATTGAAAAACGTCCAGAAATGATTGAAGCTACTGACTGAATGAAAGGAGCTGGCATCTCACTCTCTTTGAATCTTCTTTATCATGCTAAGAGGAGCAGGAAAAAGCAAAAAATTTCAGAATTGCACCTTGCAATGCGGAGAAATTACTGTTTGTGCATTTACAATATTCATTGATTTTTGCCATTGAAAAACATCATGTTATTCATATTCCAGAAATGTTTGAAGCTACTGACTGAATGAAAGGAGCTGGCATCTCACTCTCTTTGAATCTTCTTTATCATGCTAAGAGGAGCAGGAAAAAGCAAAAAATTTCAGAATTGCACCTTGCAATGCGGAGAAATTACTGTTTGTGCATTTACAATATTCATTGATTTTTGCCATTGAAAAACGTCCAGAAATGATTGAAGCTACTGACTGAATTAAAGGAGCTGGCATCTCACTCTCTTTGAATCTTCTTTATCATGCTAAGAGGAGCAGGAAAAAGCAAAAAATTTCAGAATTGCACCTTGCAATGCGGAGAAATTACTGTTTGTGCATTTACAATATTCATTGATTTTTGCCATTGAAAAACATCATGTTATTCATATACCAGAAATGATTGAAGCTACTGACTGAATGAAAGGAGCTGGCATCTCACTCTCTTTGAATCTTCTTTATCATGCTAAGAGGAGCATGAAAAAGCAAAAAATTTCAGAATTGCACCTTGCAATGCGGAGAAATTACTGTTTGTGCATTTACAATATTCATTGATTTTTGCCATTGAAAAACATCCAGAAATGATTGAAGCTACTGACTGAATGAAAGGAGCTGGCATCTCACTCTCTTTGAATCTTCTTTATCATGCTAAGAGGAGCAGGAAAAAGCAAAAAATTTCAGAATTGCACCTTGCAATGCGGAGAAATTACTGTTTGTGCATTTACAATATTCATTGATTTTTGCCATTGAAAAACATCATGTTATTCATATACCAGAAATGATTGAAGCTACTGACTGAATGAAAGGAGCTGGCATCTCACTCTCTTTGAATCTTCTTTATCATGCTAAGAGGAGCATAAAAAAGCAAAAAATTTCAGAATTGCACCTTGCAATGCGGAGAAATTACTATTTGTGCATTTACAATATTCATTGATTTTTGCCATTGAAAAACGTCCAGAAATGATTGAAGCTACTGACTGAATGAAAGGAGCTGGCATCTCACTCTCTTTGAATCTTCTTTATCACGCTAAGAGGAGCAGGAAAAAGCAAAAAATTTCAGAATTGCACCTTGCAATGCGGAGAAATTACTGTTTGTGCATTTACAATATTCATTGATTTTTGCCATTGAAAAACATCCAGAAATGATTGAAGCTACTGACTGAATGAAAGGAGCTGGCATCTCACTCTCTTTGAATCTTCTTTATCATGCTAAGAGGAGCAGGAAAAAGCAAAAAATTTCAGAATTGCACCTTGCAATGCGGAGAAATTACTGTTTGTGCATTTACAATATTCATTTATTTTTGCCATTGAAAAACATCATGTTATTCATATACCAGAAATGATTGAAGCTACTGACTGAATGAAAGGAGCTGGCATCTCACTCTCTTTGAATCTTCTTTATCATGCTAAGAGGAGCAGGAAAAAGCAAAAAATTTCAGAATTGCACCTTGCAATGCGGAGAAATTACTGTTTGTGCATTTACAATATTCATTGATTTTTGCCATTGAAAAACGTCCAGAAATGATTGAAGCTACTGACTGAATGAAAGGAGCTGGCATCTCACTCTCTTTGAATCTTCTTTATCATGCTAAGAGGAGCAGGAAAAAGCAAAAAATTTCAGAATTGCACCTTGCAATGCGGAGAAATTACTGTTTGTGCATTTACAATATTCATTGATTTTTGCCATTGAAAAACATCATGTTATTCATATACCAGAAATGTTTGAAGCTACTGACTGAATGAAAGGAGCTGGCATCTCACTCTCTTTGAATCTTCTTTATCATGCTAAGAGGAGCAGGAAAAAGCAAAAAATTTCAGAATTGCACCTTGCAATGCGGAGAAATTACTGTTTGTGCATTTACAATATTCATTGATTTTTGCCATTGAAAAACGTCCAGAAATGATTGAAGCTACTGACTGAATGAAAGGAGCTGGCATCTCACTCTCTTTGAATCTTCTTTATCATGCTAAGAGGAGCAGGAAAAGGCAAAAAATTTCAGAATTGCACCTTGCAATGCGGAGAAATTACTGTTTGTGCATTTACAATATTCATTGATTTTTGCCATTGAAAAACATCATGTTATTCATATACCAGAAATGATTGAAGCTACTGACTGAATGAAAGGAGCTGGCATCTCACTCTCTTTGAATCTTCTATATCATGCTAAGAGGAGCAGGAAAAAGCAAAAAATTTCAGAATTGCTCCTTGCAATGCGGAGAAATTACTGTTTGTGCATTTACAATATTCATTGATTTTTGCCATTGAAAAACATCATGTTATTCATATACCAGAAATGATTGAAGCTACTGACTGAATGAAAGGAGCTGGCATCTCACTCTCTTTGAATCTTCTTTATCATGCTAAGAGGAGCAGGAAAAAGCAAAAAATTTCAGAAGTGCACCTTGCAATGCGGAGAAATTACTGTTTGTGCATTTACAATATTCATTGATTTTTGCCATTGAAAAACGTCCAGAAATGATTGAAGCTACTGACTGAATGAAAGGAGCTGGCATCTCACTCTCTTTGAATCTTCTTTATCATGCTAAGAGGAGCAGGAAAAAGCAAAAAAATTCAGAATTGCACCTTGCAATGCGGAGAAATTACTGTTTGTGCATTTACAATATTCATTGATTTTTGCCATTGAAAAACATCATGTTATTCATATACCAGAAATGATTGAAGCTACTGACTGAATGAAAGGAGCTGGCATCTCACTCTCTTTGAAT
The DNA here is from genome assembly GCF_046119375.1 of Phyllobates terribilis. Lineage (NCBI taxonomy): Eukaryota > Metazoa > Chordata > Amphibia > Anura > Dendrobatidae > Phyllobates > Phyllobates terribilis. The sequence continues at coordinate 148,458 of NW_027364647.1, read as the reverse complement.
CTTCTTTTTCATGCTAAGAGGAGCAGGAAAAAGTAAAAAATTTCAGAATTGCACCTTGCAATGCGGAGAAATTACTGTTTGTGCATTTACAATATTCATTGATTTTTGCCATTGAAAAACGTCCAGAAATGATTGAAGCTACTGACTGAATGAAAGGAGCTGGCATCTCAGTCTCTTTGAATCTTCTTTATCATGCTAAGAGGAGCAGGAAAAAGCAAAAAATTTCAGAATTGCACCTTGCAATGCGGAGAAATTACTGCTTGTGCATTTACAATATTCATTGATTTTTGCCATTGAAAAACGTCCAGAAATGATTGAAGCTACTGACTGAATGAAAGGAGCTGGCATCTCACTCTCTTTGAATCTTCTTTATCATGCTAAGAGGAGCAGGAAAAAGCAAAAAATTTCAGAATTGCACCTTGCAATACGGAGAAATTACTGTTTGTGCATTTACAATATTCATTGATTTTTGCCATTGAAAAACGTCCAGAAATGATTGAAGCTACTGACTGAATGAAAGGAGCTGGCATCTCACTCTCTTTGAATCTTCTTTATCATGCTAAGAGGAGCAGGAAAAAGCAAAAAATTTCAGAATTGCACCTTGCAATGCGGAGAAATTACTGTTTGTGCATTTACAATATTCATTGATTTTTGCCATTGAAAAACGTCCAGAAATGATTGAAGCTACTGACTGAATGAAAGGAGCTGGCATCTCACTCTCTTTGAATCTTCTTTATCATGCTAAGAGGAGCAGGAAAAAGCAAAAAATTTCAGAATTGCACCTTGCAATGCGGAGAAATTACTGTTTGTGCATTTACAATATTCATTGATTTTTGCCGTTGAAAAACGTCCAGAAATGATTGAAGCTACTGACTGAATGAAAGGAGCTGGCATCTCACTCTCTTTGAATCTTCTTTATCATGCTAAGAGGAGCAGGAAAAAGCAAAAAATTTCAGAATTGCACCTTGCAATGCGGAGAAATTACTGTTTGTGCATTTACAATATTCATTGATTTTTGCCATTGAAAAACATCATGTTATTCATATACCAGAAATGATTGAAGCTACTGACTGAATGAAAGGAGCTGGCATCTCACTCTCTTTGAATCTTCTTTATCATGCTAAGAGGAGCAGGAAAAAGCAAAAAATTTCAGAATTGCACCTTGCAATGCGGAGAAATTACTGTTTGTGCATTTACAATATTCATTGATTTTTGCCATTGAAAAACGTCCAGAAATGATTGAAGCTACTGACTGAATGAAAGGAGCTGGCATCTCACTCTCTTTGAATCTTCTTTATCATGCTAAGAGGAGCAGGAAAAAGCAAAAAATTTCAGAATTGCACCTTGCAATGCGGAGAAATTACTGTTTGTGCATTTACAATATTCATTGATTTTTGCCATTGAAAAACATCATGTTATTCATATACCAGAAATGATTGAAGCTACTGACTGAATGAAAGGAGCTGGCATCTCACTCTCTTTGAATCTTCTTTTTCATGCTAAGAGGAGCAGGAAAAAGTAAAAAATTTCAGAATTGCACCTTGCAATGCGGAGAAATTACTGTTTGTGCATTTACAATATTCATTGATTTTTGCCATTGAAAAACGTCCAGAAATGATTGAAGCTACTGACTGAATGAAAGGAGCTGGCATCTCACTCTCTTTGAATCTTCTTTATCATGCTAAGAGGAGCAGGAAAAAGCAAAAAATTTCAGAATTGCACCTTGCAATGCGGAGAAATTACTGCTTGTGCATTTACAATATTCATTGATTTTTGCCATTGAAAAACGTCCAGAAATGATTGAAGCTACTGACTGAATGAAAGGAGCTGGCATCTCACTCTCTTTGAATCTTCTTTATCATGCTAAGAGGAGCAGGAAAAAGCAAAAAATTTCAGAATTGCACCTTGCAATACGGAGAAATTACTGTTTGTGCATTTACAATATTCATTGATTTTTGCCATTGAAAAACGTCCAGAAATGATTGAAGCTACTGACTGAATGAAAGGAGCTGGCATCTCACTCTGTTTGAATCTTCTTTATCATGCTAAGAGGAGCAGGAAAAAGCAAAAAATTTCAGAATTGCACCTTGCAATGCGGAGAAATTACTGTTTGTGCATTTACAATATTCATTGATTTTTGCCATTGAAAAACGTCCAGAAATGATTGAAGCTACTGACTGAATGAAAGGAGCTGGCATCTCACTCTCTTTGAATCTTCTTTATCATGCTAAGAGGAGCAGGAAAAAGCAAAAAATTTCAGAATTGCACCTTGCAATGCGGAGAAATTACTGTTTGTGCATTTACAATATTCATTGATTTTTGCCGTTGAAAAACGTCCAGAAATGATTGAAGCTACTGACTGAATGAAAGGAGCTGGCATCTCACTCTCTTTGAATCTTCTTTATCATGCTAAGAGGAGCAGGAAAAAGCAAAAAATTTCAGAATTGCACCTTGCAATGCGGAGAACTTACTGTTTGTGCATTTACAATATTCATTGATTTTTGCCATTGAAAAACATCCAGAAATGATTGAAGCTACTGACTGAATGAAAGGAGCTGGCATCTCACTCTCTTTGAATCTTCTTTATCATGCTAAGAGGAGCAGGAAAAAGCAAAAAATTTCAGAATTGCACCTTGCAATGCGGAGAAATTACTGTTTGTGCATTTACAATATTCATTGATTTTTGCCATTGTTAAACATCATGTTATTCATATACCAGAAATGATTGAAGCTACTGACTGAATGAAAGGAGCTGGCATCTCACTCTCTTTGAATCTTCTTTATCATGCTAAGAGGAGCAGGAAAAAGCAAAAAATTTCAGAATTGCACCTTGCAATGCGGAGAAATTACTGTTTGTGCATTTACAATATTCATTGATTTTTGCCATTGAAAAACGTCCAGAAATGTTTGAAGCTACTGACTGAATGAAAGGAGCTGGCATCTCACTCTCTTTGAATCTTCTCTATCATGCTAAGAGGAGCAGGAAAAAGCAAAAAATTTCAGAATTGCACCTTGCAATGCGGAGAAATTACTGTTTGTGCATTTACAATATTCATTGATTTTTGCCATTGAAAAACGTCCAGAAATGATTGAAGCTACTGACTGAATGAAAGGAGCTGGCATCTCACTCTCTTTGAATCTTCTTTATCATGCTAAGAGGAGCAGGAAAATACAAAAAATTTCAGAATTGCTCCTTGCAATGCGGAGAAATTACTGTTTGTGCATTTACAATATTCATTGATTTTTGCCATTGAAAAACATCATGTTATTCATATACCAGAAATGTTTGAAGCTACTGACTGAATGAAAGGAGCTGGCATGTCACTCTCTTTGAATCTTCTTTATCATGCTAAAAGGAGCAGGAAAAAGCAAAAAATTTCAGAATTGCACCTTGCAATGCGGAGAAATTACTGTTTGTGCATTTACAATATTCATTGATTTTTGCCATTGAAAAACGTCCAGAAATGATTGAAGCTACTGACTGAATGAAAGGAGCTGGCATCTCACTCTCTTTGAATCTTCTTTATCATGCTAAGAGGAGCAGGAAAAAGCAAAAAATTTCAGAATTGCACCTTGCAATGCGGAGAAATTACTGTTTGTGCATTTACAATATTCATTGATTTTTGCCATTGAAAAACATCATGTTATTCATATACCAGAAATGATTGAAGCTACTGACTGAATGAAAGGAGCTGGCATCTCACTCTCTTTGAATCTTCTTTATCATGCTAAGAGGAGCAGGAAAAAGCAAAAAATTTCAGAATTGCACCTCGCAATGCGGAGAAATTACTGTTTGTGCATTTACAATATTCATTGATTTTTGCCATTGAAAAACGTCCAGAAATGATTGAAGCTACTGACTGAATGAAAGGAGCTGGCATCTCACTCTCTCTGAATCTTCTTTATCATGCTAAGAGGAGCAGGAAAAAGCAAAAAATTTCAGAATTGCACCTTGCAATGCGGAGAAATTGCTGTTTGTGCATTTACAAAATTCATTGATTTTTGCCATTGAAAAACATCATGTTATTCATATACCAGAAATGTTTGAAGCTACTGACTGAATGAAAGGAGCTGGCATCTCACTCTCTTTGAATCTTCTTTATCATGCTAAGAGGAGCAGGAAAAAGCAAAAAATTTCAGAATTGCACCTTGCAATGCGGAGAAATTACTGTTTGTGCATTTACAATATACATTGATTTTTGCCATTGAAAAACGTCCAGAAATGATTGAAGCTACTGACTGAATGAAAGGAGCTGGCATCTCACTCTCTTTGAATCTTCTTTATCATGCTAAGAGGAGCAGGAAAAAGCAAAAAATTTCAGAATTGCACCTTGCAATGCGGAGAAATTACTGTTTGTGCATTTACAATATACATTGATTTTTGCCATTGAAAAACGTCCAGAAATGATTGAAGCTACTGACTGAATGAAAGGAGCTGGCATCTCACTCTCTTTGAATCTTCTTTATCATGCTAAGAGGAGCAGGAAAAAGCAAAAAATTTCAGAATTGCACCTTGCAATGCGGAGAAATTACTGTTTGTGCATTTACAATATTCATTGATTTTTGCCATTGAAAAACGTCCAGAAATGATTGAAGCTACTGACTGAATGAAAGGAGCTGGCATCTCACTCTCTTTGAATCTTCTTTATCATGCTAAGAGGAGCTAGAAAAAGCAAAAAATTTCAGAATTGCACCTTGCAATGCGGAGAAATTACTGTTTGTGCATTTACAATATTCATTGATTTTTGCCATTGAAAAACGTCCAGAAATGATTGAACCTACCGACTGAATGAAAGGAGCTGGCATCTCACTCTCTTTGAATCTTCTTTATCATGCTAAGAGGAGCAGGAAAAAGCAAAAAATTTCAGAATTGCACCTTGCAATGCGGAGAAATTACTGTTTGTGCATTTACAATATTCATTGATTTTTGCCATTGAAAAACGTCCAGAAATGATTGAAGCTACTGACTGAATGAAAGGAGCTGGCATCTCACTCTCTTTGAATCTTCTTTATCATGCTAAGAGGAGCAGGAAAAAGCAAAAAATTTCAGAATTGCACCTTGCAATGCGGAGAAATTACTGTTTGTGCATTTACAATATTCATTGATTTTTGCCATTGAAAAACATCATGTTATTCATATACCAGAAATGTTTGAAGCTACTGACTGAATGAAAGGAGCTGGCATGTCACTCTCTTTGAATCTTCTTTATCATGCTAAGAGGAGCAGGAAAAAGCAAAAAATTTCAGAATTGCACCTTGCAATGCGGAGAAATTACTGTTTGTGCATTTACAATATTCATTGATTTTTGCCATTGAAAAACGTCCAGAAATGATTGAAGCTACTGACTGAATGAAAGGAGCTGGCATCTCACTCTCTTTGAATCTTCTTTATCATGCTAAGAGGAGCAGGAAAAAGCAAAAAATTTCAGAATTGCACCTTGCAATGCGGAGAAATTACTGTTTGTGCATTTACAATATTCATTGATTTTTGCCATTGAAAAACGTCCAGAAATGATTGAACCTACCGACTGAATGAAAGGAGCTGGCATCTCACTCTCTTTGAATCTTCTTTATCATGCTAAGAGGAGCAGGAAAAAGCAAAAAATTTCAGAATTGCACCTTGCAATGCGGAGAAATTACTGTTTGTGCATTTACAATATTCATTGATTTTTGCCATTGAAAAACGTCCAGAAATGATTGAAGCTACTGACTGAATGAAAGGAGCTGGCATCTCACTCTCTTTGAATCTTCTTTATCATGCTAAGAGGAGCAGGAAAAAGCAAAAAATTTCAGAATTGCACCTTGCAATGCGGAGAAATTACTGTTTGTGCATTTACAATATTCATTGATTTTTGCCATTGAAAAACATCATGTTATTCATATACCAGAAATGTTTGAAGCTACTGACTGAATGAAAGGAGCTGGCATGTCACTCTCTTTGAATCTTCTTTATCATGCTAAGAGGAGCAGGAAAAAGCAAAAAATTTCAGAATTGCACCTTGCAATGCGGAGAAATTACTGTTTGTGCATTTACAATATTCATTGATTTTTGCCATTGAAAAACGTCCAGAAATGATTGAAGCTACTGACTGAATGAAAGGAGCTGGCATCTCACTCTCTTTGAATCTTCTTTATCATGCTAAGAGGAGCAGGAAAAAGCAAAAAATTTCAGAATTGCACCTTGCAATGCGGAGAAATTACTGTTTGTGCATTTACAATATTCATTGATTTTTGCCATTGAAAAACATCATGTTATTCATATACCAGAAATGATTGAAGCTACTGACTGAATGAAAGGAGCTGGCATCTCACTCTCTTTGAATCTTCTTTATCATGCTAAGAGGAGCAGGAAAAAGCAAAAAATTTCAGAATTGCACCTTGCAATGCGGAGAAATTACTGTTTGTGCATTTACAATATTCATTGATTTTTGCCATTGAAAAACGTCCAGAAATGATTGAAGCTACTGACTGAATGAAAGGAGCTGGCATCTCACTCTCTTTGAATCTTCTTTATCATGCTAAGAGGAGCAGGAAAAAGCAAAAAATTTCAGAATTGCACCTTGCAATGCGGAGAAATTACTGTTTGTGCATTTACAATATTCATTGATTTTTGCCATTGAAAAACATCATGTTATTCATATACCAGAAATGTTTGAAGCTACTGACTGAATGAAAGGAGCTGGAATCTCACTCTCTTTGAATCTTCTTTATCATGCTAAGAGGAGCAGGAAAAAGCAAAAAATTTCAGAATTGCACCTTGCAATGCGGAGAAATTACTGTTTGTGCATTTACAATATTCATTGATTTTTGCCATTGAAAAACGTCCAGAAATGATTGAAGCTACTGACTGAATGAAAGGAGCTGGCATCTCACTCTCTTTGAATCTTCTTTATCATGCTAAGAGGAGCAGGAAAAAGCAAAAAATTTCAGAATTGCACCTTGCAATGCGGAGAAATTACTGTTTGTGCATTTACAATATTCATTGATTTTTGCCATTGAAAAACGTCCAGAAATGATTGAAGCTACTGACTGAATGAAAGGAGCTGGCATCTCACTCTCTTTGAATCTTCTTTATCATGCTAAGAGGAGCAGGAAAAGGCAAAAAATTTCAGAATTGCACCTTGCAATGCGGAGAAATTACTGTTTGTGCATTTACAATATTCATTGATTTTTGCCATTGAAAAACATCATGTTATTCATATACCAGAAATGTTTGAAGCTACTGACTGAATGAAAGGAGCTGGCATCTCACTCTCTTTGAATCTTCTTTATCATGCTAAGAGGAGCAGGAAAAACCAAAAAATTTCAGAATTGCACCTTGCAATGCGAATAAATTACTGTTTGTGCATTTACAATATTCATTGATTTTTGCCATTGAAAAACATCATGTTATTCATATACCAGAAATGATTGAAGCTACTGACTGAATGAAAGGAGCTGGCATCTCACTCTCTTTGAATCTTCTTTATCATGCTAAGAGGAGCAGGAAAAAGCAAAACATTTCAGAATTGCACCTTGCAATGCAGAGAAATTACTGTTTGTGCATTTACAATATTCATTGATTTTTGCCATTGAAAAACATCATGTTATTCACATACCAGAAATGATTGAAGCTACTGACTGAATGAAAGGAGCTGGCATCTCACTCTCTTTGAATCTTCTTTATCATGCTAAGAGGAGCAGGAAAAAGCAAAAAATTTCAGAATTGCACCTCGCAATGCGGAGAAATTACTGTTTGTGCATTTACAATATTCATTGATTTTTGCCATTGAAAAACGTCCAGAAATGATTGAAGCTACTGACTGAATGAAAGGAGCTGGCATCTCACTCTCTTTGAATCTTCTTTATCATGCTAAGAGGAGCAGGAAAAAGCAAAAAATTTCAGAATTGCACCTTGCAATGCGGAGAAATTGCTGTTTGTGCATTTACAAAATTCATTGATTTTTGCCAATGAAAAACATCATGTTATTCATATACCAGAAATGTTTGAAGCTACTGACTGAATGAAAGGAGCTGGCATCTCACTCTCTTTGAATCTTCTTTATCATGCTAAGAGGAGCAGGAAAAAGCAAAAAATTTCAGAATTGCACCTTGCAATGCGGAGAAATTACTGTTTGTGCATTTACAATATTCATTGATTTTTGCCATTGAAAAACGTCCAGAAATGATTGAAGCTACTGACTGAATGAAAGGAGCTGGCATCTCACTCTCTTTGAATCTTCTTTATCATGCTAAGAGGAGCAGGAAAAAGCAAAAAATTTCAGAATTGCACCTTGCAATGCGGAGAAATTACTGTTTGTGCATTTACAATATACATTGATTTTTGCCATTGAAAAACGTCCAGAAATGATTGAAGCTACTGACTGAATGAAAGGAGCTGGCATCTCACTCTCTTTGAATCTTCTTTATCATGCTAAGAGGAGCAGGAAAAAGCAAAAAATTTCAGAATTGCACCTTGCAATGCGGAGAAATTACTGTTTGTGCATTTACAATATTCATTGATTTTTGCCGTTGAAAAAAGTCCAGAAATGATTGAAGCTACTGACTGAATGAAAGGAGCTGGCATCTCACTCTCTTTGAATCTTCTTTATCATGCTAAGAGGAGCAGGAAAAAGCAAAAAATTTCAGAATTGCACCTTGCAATGCGGAGAAATTACTGTTTGTGCATTTACAATATTCATTGATTTTTGCCATTGAAAAACATCATGTTATTCATATACCAGAAATGATTGAAGCTACTGACTGAATGAAAGGAGCTGGCATCTCACTCTCTTTGAATCTTCTTTATCATGCTAAGAGGAGCAGGAAAAAGCAAGAAATTTCAGAATTGCACCTTGCAATGCGGAGAAATTACTGTTTGTGCATTTACAATATTCATTGATTTTTGCCATTGAAAAACATCATGTTATTCATATACCAGAAATGTTTGAAGCTACTGACTGAATGAAAGGAGCTGGCATCTCACTCTCTTTGAATCTTCTTTATCATGCTAAGAGGAGCAGGAAAAAGCAAAAAATTTCAGAATTGCACCTTGCAATGTGGAGAAATTACTGTTTGTGCATTTACAATATTCATTGATTTTTACCATTGAAAAACGTCCAGAAATGATTGAAGCTACTGACTGAATGAAAGTAGCTGCCATCTCACTCTCTTTGAATCTTTTTTATCATGCTAAGAGGAGCAGGAAAAAGCAAAAAATTTCAGACTTGCACCTTGCAATGCGGAGAAATTACTGTTTGTGCATTTACAATATTCATTGATTTTTGCCATTGAAAAACATCATGTTATTCATATACCAGAAATGTTTGAAGCTACTGACTGAATGAAAGGAGCTGGCATCTCACTCTCTTTGAATCTTCTTTATCATGCTAAGAGGAGCAGGAAAAAGCAAAAAATTTCAGAATTGCACCTTGCAATGCGGAGAAATTACTTTTTGTGCATTTACAATATTCATTGATTTTTGCCATTGAAAAACGTCCAGAAATGATTGAAGCTACTGACTGAATGAAAGGAGCTGGCATCTCACTCTCTTTGAATCTTCTTTATCATGCTAAGAGGAGCAGGAAAAAGCAAAAAATTTCAGAATTGCACCTTGCAATGCGGAGAAATTACTGTTTGTGCATTTACAATATTCATTGATTTTTACCATTGAAAAACGTCCAGAAATGATTGAAGCTACTGACTGAATGAAAGGAGCTGGCATCTCACTCTCTTTGAATCTTCTTTATCATGCTAAGAGGAGCAGGAAAAAGCAAAAAATTTCAGAATTGCACCTTGCAATGCGGAGAAATTACTGTTTGTGCATTTACAATATTCATTGATTTTTGCCATTGAAAAACATGTAATTCATATAAAAGAAATGTTTGAAGCTACTGACTGAATGAAAGGAGCTGGCACCTCACTCTCTTTGAATCTTCTTTATCATGCTAAGAGGAGCGGGAAAAAGCAAAAAATTTCAGAATTGCACCTTGCAATGCGGAGAAATTACTGTTTGTGCATTTACAATATTCATTGATTTTTGCCATTGAAAAACGTCCAGAAATGATTGAAGGTACTGACTGAATGAAAGGAGCTGGCATCTCACTCTCTTTGAATCTTCTTTATCATGCTAAGAGGAGCAGGAAAAAGCAAAAAATTTCAGAATTGCACCTTGCAATGCGGAGAAATTACTGTTTGTGCATTTACAATATTCATTGATTTTTGCCATTGAAAAACGTCCAGAAATGATTGAAGCTACTGACTGAATGAAAGGAGCTGGCATCTCACTCTCTTTGAATCTTCTTTATCATGCTAAGAGGAACAGGAAAAAGCAAAAAATTTCAGAATTGCACCTTGCAATGCGGAGAAATTACTGTTTGTGCATTTACAATATTCATTGATTTTTGCCATTGAAAAACATCATGTTATTTATATACCAGAAATGTTTGAAGCTACTGACTGAATGAAAGGAGCTGGCATCTCACTCTCTTTGAATCTTCTTTATCATGCTAAGAGGAGCAGGAAAAAGCAAAAAATTTCAGAATTGCACCTTGCAATGTGGAGAAATTACTGTTTGTGCATTTACAATATTCATTGATTTTTACCATTGAAAAACGTCCAGAAATGATTGAAGCTACTGACTGAATGAAAGTAGCTGGCATCTCACTCTCTTTGAATTTTCTTTATCATGCTAAGAGGAGCAGGAAAAAGCAAAAAATTTCAGACTTGCACCTTGCAATGCGGAGAAATTACTGTTTGTGCATTTACAATATTCATTGATTTTTGCCATTGAAAAACATCATGTTATTCATATACCAGAAATGTTTGAAGCTACTGACTGAATGAAAGGAGCTGGCATCTCACTCTCTTTGAATCTTCTTTATCATGCTAAGAGGAGCAGGAAAAAGCAAAAAATTTCAGAATTGCACCTTGCAATGCGGAGAAATTACTGTTTGTGCATTTACAATATTCATTGATTTTTGCCATTGAAAAACATCATGTTATTCATATACAAGAAATGTTTGAAGCTACTGACTGAATGAAAGGAGCTGGCATCTCAATCTCTTTGAATCTTCTTTATCATGCTAAGAGGAGCAGGAAAAAGCAAAAAATTTCAGAATTGCACCTTGCAATGTGGAGAAATTACTGTTTGTGCATTTACAATATTCATTGATTTTTACCATTGAAAAACGTCCAGAAATGATTGAAGCTACTGACTGAATGAAAGTAGCTGGCATCTCACTCTCTTTGAATCTTCTTTATCATGCTAAGAGGAGCAGGAAAAAGCAAAAAATTTCAGACTTGCACCTTGCAATGCGGAGAAATTACTATTTGTGCATTTACAATATTCATTGATTTTTGCCATTGAAAAACATCATGTTATTCATATACCAGAAATGTTTGAAGCTACTGACTGAATGAAAGGAGCTGGCATCTCACTCTCTTTGAATCTTCTTTATCATGCTAAGAGGAGCAGGAAAAAGCAAAAAATTTCAGAATTGCACCTTGCAATGCGGAGAAATTACTGTTTGTGCATTTACAATATTCATTGATTTTTGCCATTGAAAAACATCATGTTATTCATATACCAGAAATGTTTGAAGCTACTGACTGAATGAAAGGAGCTGACATCTCACTCTCTTTGAATCTTCTTTATCATGCTAAGAGGAGCAGGAAAAAGCAAAAAATTTCAGAATTGCACCTTGCAATGCGGAGAAATTACTGTTTGTGCATTTACAATATTCATTGATTTTTGCCATTGAAAAATGTCCAGAAATGATTGAAGCTACTGACTGAATGAAAGGAGCTGGCATCTCACTCTCTTTGAATCATGCTAAGAGGAGCAGGAAAAAGCAAAAAATTTCAGAATTGCACCTTGCAATGCGGAGAAATTACTGTTTGTGCATTTACAATATTCATTGATTTTTGCCATTGAAAAACATCATGTTATTCATATACCAGAAATGTTTGAAGCTACTGACTGAATGAAAGGAGCTGGCATCTCACTCTCTTTGAATCTTCTTTATCATGCTAAGAGGAGCAGGAAAAAGCAAAAAAGTTTAGAATTGCACCTTGCAATGTGGAGAAATTACTGTTTGTGCATTTACAATATTCATTGATTTTTACCATTGAAAAACGTCCAGAAATGATTGAAGCTACTGACTGAATGAAAGTAGCTGGCATCTCACTCTCTTTGAATCTTCTTTATCATGCTAAGCGGAGCAGGAAAAAGCAAAAAATTTCAGACTTGCACCTTGCAATGCGGAGAAATTACTGTTTGTGCATTTACAATATTCATTGATTTTTGCCTTTGAAAAACATCATGTTATTCATATACCAGAAATGTTTGAAGCTACTGACTGAATGAAAGGAGCTGGCATCTCACTCTCTTTGAATCTTCTTTATCATGCTAAGAGGAGCAGGAAAAAGCAAAAAATTTCAGAATTGCACCTTGCAATGCGGAGAAATTACTGTTTGTGCATTTACAATATTCATTGATTTTTGCCATTGAAAAACGTCCAGAAATGATTGAAGCTACTGACTGAATGAAAGGAGCTGGCATCTCACTCTCTTTGAATCTTCTTTATCATGCTAAGAGGAGCAGGAAAAAGCAAAAAATTTCAGAATTGCACCTTGCAATGCGGAGAAATTACTGTTTGTGCATTTACAATATTCATTGATTTTTGCCATTGAAAAACGTCCAGAAATGATTGAAGCTACTGACTGAATGAAAGGAGCTGGCATCTCACTCTCTTTGAATCTTCTTTATCATGCTAAGAGGAGCAGGAAAAAGCAAAAAATTTCAGAATTGCACCTTGCAATGCGGAGAAATTACTGTTTGTGCATTTACAATATTCATTGATTTTTGCCATTGAAAAACATGTTATTCATATACCAGAAATGTTTGAAGCTACTGACTGAATGAAAGGAGCTGGCACCTCACTCTCTTTGAATCTTCTTTATCATGCTAAGAGGAGCGGGAAAAAGCAAAAAATTTCAGAATTGCACCTTGCAATGCGGAAAAATTACTGCTTGTGCATTTACAATATTCATTGATTTTTGCCATTGAAAAACGTCCAGAAATGATTGAAGGTACTGACTGAATGAAAGGAGCTGGCATCTCACTCTCTTTGAATCTTCTTTATCATGCTAAGAGGAGCAGGAAAAAGCAAAAAATTTCAGAATTGCACCTTGCAATGCGGAGAAATTACTGTTTGTGCATTTACAATATTCATTGATTTTTGCCATTGAAAAACATCCAGAAATGATTGAAGCTACTGACTGAATGAAAGGAGCTGGCATCTCACTCTCTTTGAATCTTCTTTATCATGCTAAGAGGAGCAGGAAAAAGCAAAAAATTTCAGAATTGCACCTTGCAATGCGGAGAAATTACAGTTTGTGCATTTACAATATTCATTGATTTTTGCCATTGAAAAACATCCAGAAATGATTGAAGCTACTGACTGAATGAAAGGAGCTGGCATCTCAATCTCTTTGAATCTTCTTTATCATGCTAAGAGGAGCAGGAAAAAGCAAAAAATTTCAGAATTGCACCTTGCAATGCGGAGAAATTACTGTTTGTGCATTTACAATATTCATTGATTTTTGCCATTGAAAAACATCATGTTATTCATATACCAGAAATGTTTGAAGCTACTGACTGAATGAAAGGAGCTGGCATCTCACTCTCTTTGAATCTTCTTTATCATGCTAAGAGGAGCAGGAAAAAGCAAAAAATTTCAGAATTGCACCTTGCAATGTGGAGAAATTACTGTTTGTGCATTTACAATATTCATTGATTTTTACCATTGAAAAACGTCCAGAAATGATTGAAGCTACTGACTGAATGAAAGTAGCTGGCATCTCACTCTCTTTGAATCTTCTTTATCGTGCTAAGAGGAGCAGGAAAAAGCAAAAAATTTCAGACTTGCACCTTGCAATGCGAAGAAATTACTGTTTGTGCATTTACAATATTCATTGATTTTTGCCATTGAAAAACATCATGTTATTCATATACCAGAAATGTTTGAAGCTACTGACTGAATGAAAGGAGCTGGCATCTCAATCTCTTTGAATCTTCTTTATCATGCTAAGAGGAGCAGGATAAAGCAAAAAATTTCAGAATTGCACCTTGCAATGTGGAGAAATTACTGTTTGTGCATTTACAATATTCATTGATTTTTACCATTGAAAAACGTCCAGAAATGATTGAAGCTACTGACTGAATGAAAGTAGCTGGCATCTCACTCTCTTTGAATCTTCTTTATCATGCTAAGAGGAGCAGGAAAAAGCAAAAAATTTCAGACTTGCACCCTGCAATGCGGAGAAATTACTGTTTGTGCATTTACAATATTCATTGATTTTTGCCATTGAAAAACATCATGTTATTCATATACCAGAAATGTTTGAAGCTACTGACTGAATGAAAGGAGCTGGCATCTCACTCTCTTTGAATCTTCTTTATCATGCTAAGAGGAGCAGGAAAAAGCAAAAAATTTCAGACTTGCACCTTGCAATGCGGAGAAATTACTGTTTGTGCATTTACAATATTGATTGATTTTTGCCATTGAAAAACATCATGTTATTCATATACCAAAAATGTTTGAAGCTACTGACTGAATGAAAGGAACTGGCATCTCACTCTCTTTGAATCTTCTTTATCATGCTAAGAGGAGCAGGAAAAAGCAAAAAATTTCAGAATTGCACCTTGCAATGCGGAGAAATTACTGTTTGTGCATTTACAATATTCATTGATTTTTGCCATTGAAAAACGTCCAGAAATGATTGAAGGTACTGACTGAATGAAAGGAGCTGGCATCTCACTCTCTTTGAATCTTCTTTATCATTCTAAGAGGAGCAGGAAAAAGCAAAAAATTTCAGAATTGCACCTTGCAATGCGGAGAAATTACTGTTTGTGCATTTACAAAATTCATTGATTTTTGCCATTGAAAAACGTCCAGAAATGATTGAAGCTACTGACTCAATGAATGGAGCTGGCATCTCACTCTCTTTGAATCTTCTTTATCAAGCTAAGAGGATCAGGAAAAAGCAAAAAATTTCAGAATTGCACCTTGCAATGCGGAGAAATTACAGTTTGTGCATTTACAATATTCATTGATTTTTGCCATTGAAAAACGTCCAGAAATGATTGAAGCTACTGACTGAATGAAAGGAGCTGGCATCTCACTCTCTTTGAATCTTCTTTATCATGCTAAGAGGAGCAGGAAAAAGCAAAAAATTTCAGAATTGCACCTTGCAATGCGGAGAAATTACTGTTTGTGCATTTACAATATTCGTTGATTTTTGCCATTGAAAAACGTCCAGAAATGATTGAAGCTACTGACTGAATGAAAGGAGCTGGCATCTCACTCTCTTTGAATCTTCTTTATCATGCTAAGAGGAGCAGGAAAAAGCAAAAAATTTCAGAATTGCACCTTGCAATGCGGAGAAATTACAGTTTGTGCATTTACAATATTCATTGATTTTTGCCATTGAAAAACGTCCAGAAATGATTGAAGCTACTGACTGAATGAAAGGAGCTGGCATCTCACTCTCTTTGAATCTTCTTTATCATGCTAAGAGGAGCAGGAAAAAGCAAAAAATTTCAGAATTGCACCTTGCAATGCGGAGAAATTACTGTTTGTGCATTTACAATATTCATTGATTTTTGCCATTGAAAAACATGTTATTCATATACCAGAAATGTTTGAAGCTCCTGACTGAATGAAAGGAGCTGGCACCTCACTCTCTTTGAATCTTCTTTATCATGCTAAGAGGAGCAGGAAAAAGCAAAAAATTTCAGAATTGCACCTTGCAATGCGGAGAAATTACTGTTTGTGCATTTACAATATTCATTGATTTTTGCCATTGAAAAACGTCCAGAAATGATTGAAGCTACTGACTGAATGAAAGGAGCTGGCATCTCACTCTCTTTGAATCTTCTTTATCATGCTAAGAGGAGCAGGAAAAAGCAAAAAATTTCAGAATTGCACCTTGCAATGCGGAGAAATTACTGTTTGTGCATTTACAATATTCATTGATTTTTGCCATTGAAAAATGTCCAGAAATGATTGAAGCTACTGACTGAATGAAAGGAGCTGGCATCTCACTCTCTTTGAATCTTCTTTATCATGCTAAGAGGAGCAGGAAAAAGCAAAAAATTTCAGAATTGCGCCTTGCAATGCGGAGAAATTACTGTTTGTGCATTTACAAAATTCATTGATTTTTGCCATTGAAAAACATCATGTTATTCATATACCAGAAATGATTGAAGCTACTGACTGAAGGAAAGGAGCTGGCATCTCACTCTCTTTGAATCTTCTTTATCATGCTAAGAGGAGCAGGAAAAAGCAAAAAATTTCAGAATTGCACCTTGCAATGCGGAGAAATTACTGTTTGTGCATTTACAATATTCATTGATTTTTGCCATTGAAAAACGTCCAGAAATGATTGAAGCTACTGACTGAATGAAAGGAGCTGGCATCTCACTCTCTTTGAATCTTCTTTATCATGCTAAGAGGAGCAGGAAAAAGCAAAAAATTTCAGAATTGCACCTTGCAATGCGGAGAAATTACTGTTTGTGCATTTACAATATTCATTGATTTTTGCGATTGAAAAACATCATGTTATTCATATACCAGAAATGATTGAAGCTACTGACTGAATGAAAGGAGCTGGCATCTCATTCTCTTTGAATCTTCTTTATCATGCTAAGAGGAGCAGGAAAAAGTAAAAAATTTCAGAATTGCACCTTGCAATGCGGAGAAATTACTGTTTGTGCATTTACAATATTCAATGATTTTTGCCATTGAAAAACGTCCAGAAATGATTGAAGCTACTGACTGAATGAAAGGAGCTGGCATCTCACTCTCTTTGAATCTTGTTTATCATGCTAAGAGGAGCAGGAAAAAGCAAAAAATTTCAGAATTGCACCTTGCAATGCGGAGAAATTACTGTTTGTGCATTTACAATATTCATTGATTTTTGCCATTGAAAAACGTCCAGAAATGATTGAAGCTACTGACTGAATGAAAGGAGCTGGCATCTCACTCTCTTTGAATCTTCTTTATCATGCTAAGAGGAGCAGGAAAAAGCCAAAAATTTCAGAATTGCACCTTGCAATGCGGAGAAATTACTGTTTGTGCATTTACAATATTCATTGATTTTTGCTATTGAAAAACATCATGTTATTCATATACCAGAAATGATTGAAGCTACTGACTGAATGAAAGGAGCTGGCATCTCACTCTCTTTGAATCTTCTTTATCATGCTAAGAGGAGCAGGAAAAAGCAAAAAATTTCAGAATTGCACCTTGCAATGCGGAGAAATTGCAGTTTGTGCATTTACAATATTCATTGATTTTTGCCATTGAAAAACGTCCAGAAATGATTGAAGCTACTGACTGAATGAAAGGAGCTGGCATCTCACTCTCTTTGAATCTTCTTTATCATGCTAAGAGGAGCAGGAAAAAGCAAAAAATTTCAGAATTGCACCTTGCAATGCGGAGAAATTACTGTTTGTGCATTTACAATATTCATTGATTTTTGCCATTGAAAAATGTCCAGAAATGATTGAAGCTACTGACTGAATGAAAGGAGCTGGCATCTCACTCTCTTTGAATCTTCTTTATCATGCTAAGAGGAGCAGGAAAAAGCAAAAAATTTCAGAATTGCGCCTTGCAATGCGGAGAAATTACTGTTTGTGCATTTACAAAATTCATTGATTTTTGCCATTGAAAAACATCATGTTATTCATATACCAGAAATGATTGAAGCTACTGACTGAAGGAAAGGATCTGGCATCTCACTCTCTTTGAATCTTCTTTGTCATGCTAAGAGGAGCAGGAAAAAGCTAAAAATTTCAGAATTGCACCTTGCAATGCGGAGAAATTACTGTTTGTGCATTTACAATATTCATTGATTTTTGCCATTGAAAAACGTCCAGAAATGATTGAAGCTACTGACTGAATGAAAGGAGCTGGCATCTCACTCTCTTTGAATCTTCTTTATCATGCTAAGAGGAGCAGGAAAAAGCAAAACATTTCAGAATTGCACCTTGCAATGCGGAGAAATTACTGTTTGTGCATTTACAATATTCATTGATTTTTGCGATTGAAAAACATCATGTTATTCATATACCAGAAATGATTGAAGCTACTGACTGAATGAAAGGAGCTGGCATCTCACTCTCTTTGAATCTTCTTTATCATGCTAAGAGGAGCAGGAAAAAGTAAAAAATTTCAGAATTGCACCTTGCAATGCGGAGAAATTACTGTTTGTGCATTTACAATATTCAATGATTTTTGCCATTGAAAAACGTCCAGAAATGATTGAAGCTACTGACTGAATGAAAGGAGCTGGCATCTCACTCTCTTTGAATCTTCTTTATCATGCTAAGAGGAGCAGGAAAAAGCAAAAAATTTCAGAATTGCACCTTGCAATGCGGAGAAATTACTGTTTGTGCATTTACAATATTCATTGATTTTTGCCATTGAAAAACGTCCAGAAATGATTGAAGCTACTGACTGAATGAAAGGAGCTGGCATCTCACTCTCTTTGAATCTTCTTTATCATGCTAAGAGGAGCAGGAAAAAGCAAAAAATTTCAGAATTGCACCTTGCAATGCGGAGAAATTACTGTTTGTGCATTTACAATATTCATTGATTTTTGCCATTGAAAAATGTCCAGAAATGATTGAAGCTACTGACTGAATGAAAGGAGCTGGCATCTCACTCTCTTTGAATCTTCTTTATCATGCTAAGAGGAGCAGGAAAAAGCAAAAAATTTCAGAATTGCGCCTTGCAATGCGGAGAAATTACTGTTTGTGCATTTACAAAATTCATTGATTTTTGCCATTGAAAAACATCATGTTATTCATATACCAGAAATGATTGAAGCTACTGACTGAAGGAAAGGATCTGGCATCTCACTCTCTTTGAATCTTCTTTGTCATGCTAAGAGGAGCAGGAAAAAGTAAAAAATTGCAGAATTGCACCTTGCAATGCGGAGAAATTACTGTTTGTGCATTTACAATATTCATTGATTTTTGCCATTGAAAAACGTCCAGAAATGATTGAAGCTACTGACTGAATGAAAGGAGCTGGCATCTCACTCTCTTTGAATCTTCTTTATCATGCTAAGAGGAGCAGGAAAAAGCAAAACATTTCAGAATTGCACCTTGCAATGCGGAGAAATTACTGTTTGTGCATTTACAATATTCATTGATTTTTGCGATTGAAAAACATCATGTTATTCATATACCAGAAATGATTGAAGCTACTGACTGAATGAAAGGAGCTGGCATCTCACTCTCTTTGAATCTTCTTTATCATGCTAAGAGGAGCAGGAAAAAGTAAAAAATTTCAGAATTGCACCTTCCAATGCGGAGAAATTACTGTTTGTGCATTTACAATATTCAATGATTTTTGCCATTGAAAAACGTCCAGAAATGATTGAAGCTACTGACTGAATGAAAGGAGCTGGCATCTCACTCTCTTTGAATCTTCTTTATCATGCTAAGAGGAGCAGGAAAAAGCAAAAAATTTCAGAATTGCACCTTGCAATGCGGAGAAATTACTGTTTGTGCATTTACAATATTCATTGATTTTTGCCATTGAAAAACATCATGTTATTCATATACCAGAAATGATTGAAGCTACTGACTGAATGAAAGGAGCTGGCATCTCACTCTCTTTGAATCTTCTTTATCATGCTAAGAGGAGCAGGAAAAAGCAAAAAATTTCAGAATTGCACCTTGCAATGCGGAGAAATTGCAGTTTGTGCATTTACAATATTCATTGATTTTTGCCATTGAAAAACGTCCAGAAATGATTGAAGCTACTGACTGAATGAAAGGAGCTGGCATCTCACTCTCTTTGAATCTTCTTTATCATGCTAAGAGGAGCAGGAAAAAGCAAAAAATTTCAGAATTGCACCTTGCAATGCGGAGAAATTACTGTTTGTGCATTTACAATATTCATTGATTTTTGCCATTGAAAAACGTCCAGAAATGATTGAAGCTACTGACTGAATGAAAGGAGCTGGCATCTCACTCTCTTTGAATCTTCTTTATCATGCTAAGAGGAGCAGGAAAAAGCAAAAAATTTCAGAATTGCACCTTGCAATGCGGAGAAATTACTGTTTGTGCATTTACAATATTCATTGATTTTTGCCATTGAAAAATGTCCAGAAATGATTGAAGCTACTGACTGAATGAAAGGAGCTGGCATCTCACTCTCTTTGAATCTTCTTTATCATGCTAAGAGGAGCAGGAAAAAGCAAAAAATTTCAGAATTGCGCCTTGCAATGCGGAGAAATTACTGTTTGTGCATTTACAAAATTCATTGATTTTTGCCATTGAAAAACATCATGTTATTCATATACCAGAAATGATTGAAGCTACTGACTGAAGGAAAGGATCTGGCATCTCACTCTCTTTGAATCTTCTTTGTCATGCTAAGAGGAGCAGGAAAAAGCAAAAAATTTCAGAATTGCACCTTGCAATGCGGAGAAATTACTGTTTGTGCATTTACAATATTCATTGATTTTTGCCATTGAAAAACGTCCAGAAATGATTGAAGCTACTGACTGAATGAAAGGAGCTGGCATCTCACTCTCTTTGAATCTTCTTTATCATGCTAAGAGGAGCAGGAAAAAGCAAAACATTTCAGAATTGCACCTTGCAATGCGGAGAAATTACTGTTTGTGCATTTACAATATTCATTGATTTTTGCGATTGAAAAACATCATGTTATTCATATACCAGAAATGATTGAAGCTACTGACTGAATGAAAGGAGCTGGCATCTCACTCTCTTTGAATCTTCTTTATCATGCTAAGAGGAGCAGGAAAAAGTAAAAAATTTCAGAATTGCACCTTGCAATGCGGAGAAATTACTGTTTGTGCATTTACAATATTCAATGATTTTTGCCATTGAAAAACGTCCAGAAATGATTGAAGCTACTGACTGAATGAAAGGAGCTGGCATCTCACTCTCTTTGAATCTTCTTTATCATGCTAAGAGGAGCAGGAAAAAGCAAAAAATTTCAGAATTGCACCTTGCAATGCGGAGAAATTACTGTTTGTGCATTTACAATATTCATTGATTTTTGCCATTGAAAAACGTCCAGAAATGATTGAAGCTACTGACTGAATGAAAGGAGCTGGCATCTCACTCTCTTTGAATCTTCTTTATCATGCTAAGAGGAGCAGGAAAAAGCAAAAAATTTCAGAATTGCACCTTGCAATGCGGAGAAATTACTGTTTGTGCATTTACAATATTCATTGATTTTTGCCATTGAAAAATGTCCAGAAATGATTGAAGCTACTGACTGAATGAAAGGAGCTGGCATCTCACTCTCTTTGAATCTTCTTTGTCATGCTAAGAGGAGCAGGAAAAAGCAAAACATTTCAGAATTGCACCTTGCAATGCGGAGAAATTACTGTTTGTGCATTTACAATATTCATTGATTTTTGCGATTGAAAAACATAATGTTATTGATATACCAGAAATGATTGAAGCTACTGACTGAATGAAAGGAGCTGGCATCTCACTCTCTTTGAATCTTCTTTATCATGCTAAGAGGAGCAGGAAAAAGTAAAAAATTTCAGAATTGCACCTTGCAATGCGGAGAAATTACTGTTTGTGCATTTACAATATTCAATGATTTTTGCCATTGAAAAACGTCCAGAAATGATTGAAGCTACTGACTGAATGAAAGGAGCTGGCATCTCACTCTCTTTGAATCTTCTTTATCATGCTAAGAGGAGCAGGAAAAAGCAAAAAATTTCAGAATTGCACCTTGCAATGCGGAGAAATTACTGTTTGTGCATTTACAATATTCATTGATTTTTGCCATTGAAAAACGTCCAGTAATGATTGAAGCTACTGACTGAATGAAAGGAGCTGGCATCTCACTCTCTTTGAATCTTCTTTATCATGCTAAGAGGAGCAGGAAAAAGCAAAAAATTTCAGAATTGCACCTTGCAATGCGGAGAAATTACTGTTTGTGCATTTACAATATTCATTGATTTTTGCCATTGAAAAACATCATGTTATTCATATACCAGAAATGATTGAAGCTACTGACTGAATGAAAGGAGCTGGCATCTCACTCTCTTTGAATCTTCTTTATCATGCTAAGAGGAGCAGGAAAAAGTAAAAAATTTCAGAATTGCACCTTGCAATGCGGAGAAATTACTGTTTGTGCATTTATAATATTCAATGATTTTTGCCATTGAAAAACGTCCAGAAATGATTGAAGCTACTGACTGAACGAAAGGAGCTGGCATCTCACTCTCTTTGAATCTTCTTTATCATGCTAAGAGGAGCAGGAAAAAGCAAAAAATTTCAGAATTGCACCTTGCAATGCGGAGAAATTACTGTTTGTGCATTTACAATATTCATTGATTTTTGCCATTGAAAAACATCATGTTATTCATATACCAGAAATGTTTGAAGCTACTGACTGAATGAAAGGAGCTGGCATCTCACTCTCTTTGAATCTTCTTTATCATGCTAAGAAGAGCAGGAAAAAGCAAAAAATTTCAGAATTGCACCTTGCAATGCGGAGAAATTACTCTTTGTGCATTTACAATATTCAATGATTTTTGCCATTGAAAAACGTCCAGAAATGATTGAAGCTACTGACTGAATGAAAGGAGCTGGCATCTCACTCTCTTTGAATCTTCTTTATCATGCTAAGAGGAGCAGGAAAAAGCAAAAAATTTCAGAATTGCACCTTGCAATGCGGAGAAATTACTGTTTGTGCATTTACAATATTCATTGATTTTTGCCATTGAAAAACGTCCAGAAATGATTGAAGCTACTGACTGAATGAAAGGAGCTGGCATCTCACTCTCTTTGAATCTTCTTTATCATGCTAAGAGGAGCAGGAAAAAGCAAAAAATTTCAGAATTGCACCTTGCAATGCGGAGAAATTACTGTTTGTGCATTTACATTATTCATTGATATTTGCTATTGAAAAACATCATGTTATTCATATACCAGAAATGATTGAAGCTACTGACTGAATGAAAGGAGCTGGCATCTCACTCTCTTTGAATCTTCTTTATCATGCTAAGAGGAGCAGGAAAAAGCAAAAAATTTCAGAATTGCACCTTGCAATGCGGAGAAATTATAGTTTGTGCATTTACAATATTCATTGATTTTTGCCATTGAAAAACGTCCAGAAATGATTGAAGCTACTGACTGAATGAAAGGAGCTGGCATCTCACTCTCTTTGAATCTTCTTTATCATGCTAAGAGGAGCAGGAAAAAGCAAAAAATTTCAGAATTGCACCTTGCAATGCGGAGAAATTACTGTTTGTGCATTTACAATATTCATTGATTTTTGCCATTGAAAAACGTCCAGAAATGATTGAAGCTACTGACTGAATGAAAGGAGCTGGCATCTCACTCTCTTTGAATCTTCTTTATCATGCTAAGAGGAGCAGGAAAAAGCAAAAAATTTCAGAATTGCACCTTGCAATGCGGAGAAATTACTGTTTGTGCATTTACAATATTCATTGATTTTTGCTATTGAAAAACATCATGTTATTCATATACCAGAAATGATTGAAGCTACTGACTGAATGAAAGGAGCTGGCATCTCACTCTCTTTGAATCTTCTTTATCATGCTAAGAGGAGCAGGAAAAAGCAAAAAATTTCAGAATTGCACCTTGCAATGCGGAGAAATTACAGTTTGTGCATTTACAATATTCATTGATTTTTGCCATTGAAAAGCGTCCAGAAATGATTGAAGCTACTGACTGAATGAAAGGAGCTGGCATCTCACTCTCTTTGAATCTTCTTTATCATGCTAAGAGGAGCAGGAAAAAGCAAAAAATTTCAGAATTGCACCTTGCAATGCGGAGAAATTACTGTTTGTGCATTTACAATATTCATTGATTTTTGCCATTGAAAAATGTCCAGAAATGATTGAAGCTACTGACTGAATGAAAGGAGCTGGCATCTCACTCTCTTTGAATCTTCTTTATCATGCTAAGAGGAGCAGGAAAAAGCAAAAAATTTCAGAATTGCGCCTTGCAATGCGGAGAAATTACTGTTTGTGCATTTACAAAATTAATTGATTTTTGCCATTGAAAAACATCATGTTATTCATATACCAGAAATGATTGAAGCTACTGACTGAAGGAAAGGAGCTGGCATCTCACTCTCTTTGAATCTTCTTTATCATGCTAAGAGGAGCAGGAAAAAGCAAAAAATTTCAGAATTGCACCTTGCAATGCGGAGAAATTACTGTTTGTGCATTTACAATATTCATTGATTTTTGCCATTGAAAAACGTCCAGAAATGATTGAAGCTACTGACTGAATGAAAGGAGCTGGCATCTCACTCTCTTTGAATCTTCTTTATCATGCTAAGTGGAGCAGGAAAAAGCAAAAAATTTCAGAATTGCACCTTGCAATGCGGAGAAATTACTGTTTGTGCATTTACAATATTCATTGATTTTTGCGATTGAAAAACATCATGTTATTCATATACCAGAAATGATTGAAGCTACTGACTGAATGAAAGGAGCTGGCATCTCATTCTCTTTGAATCTTCTTTATCATGCTAAGAGGAGCAGGAAAAAGTAAAAAATTTCAGAATTGCACCTTGCAATGCGGAGAAATTACTGTTTGTGCATTTACAATATTCAATGATTTTTGCCATTGAAAAACGTCCAGAAATGATTGAAGCTACAGACTGAATGAAAGGAGCTGGCATCTCACTCTCTTTGAATCTTGTTTATCATGCTAAGAGGAGCAGGAAAAAGCAAAAAATTTCAGAATTGCACCTTGCAATGCGGAGAAATTACTGTTTGTGCATTTACAATATTCATTGATTTTTGCCATTGAAAAACGTCCAGAAATGATTGAAGCTACTGACTGAATGAAAGGAGCTGGCATCTCACTCTCTTTGAATCTTCTTTATCATGCTAAGAGGAGCAGGAAAAAGCCAAAAATTTCAGAATTGCACCTTGCAATGCGGAGAAATTACTGTTTGTGCATTTACAATATTCATTGATTTTTGCTATTGAAAAACATCATGTTATTCATATACCAGAAATGATTGAAGCTACTGACTGAATGAAAGGAGCTGGCATCTCACTCTCTTTGAATCTTCTTTATCATGCTAAGAGGAGCAGGAAAAAGCAAAAAATTTCAGAATTGCACCTTGCAATGCGGAGAAATTGCAGTTTGTGCATTTACAATATTCATTGATTTTTGCCATTGAAAAACGTCCAGAAATGATTGAAGCTACTGACTGAATGAAAGGAGCTGGCATCTCACTCTCTTTGAATCTTCTTTATCATGCTAAGAGGAGCAGGAAAAAGCAAAAAATTTCAGAATTGCACCTTGCAATGCGGAGAAATTACTGTTTGTGCATTTACAATATTCATTGATTTTTGCCATTGAAAAACATCATGTTATTCATATACCAGAAATGATTGAAGCTACTGACTGAATGAAAGGAGCTGGCATCTCACTCTCTTTGAATCTTCTTTATCATGCTAAGAGGAGCAGGAAAAAGCAAAAAATTTCAGAATTGCACCTTGCAATGCGGAGAAATTACTGTTTGTGCATTTACAATATTCATTGATTTTTGCCATTGAAAAACGTCCAGAAATGATTGAAGCTACTGACTGAATGAAAGGAGCTGGCATCTCACTCTCTTTGAATCTTCTTTATCATGCTAAAAGGAGCAGGAAAAAGCAAAAAATTTCAGAATTGCACCTTGCAATGCGGAGAAATTACTGTTTGTGCATTTACAATATTCATTGATTTTTGCCATTGAAAAATGTCCAGAAATGATTGAAGCTACTGACTGAATGAAAGGAGCTGGCATCTCACTCTCTTTGAATCTTCTTTATCATGCTAAGAGGAGCAGGAAAAAGCAAAAAATTTCAGAATTGCGCCTTGCAATGCGGAGAAATTACTGTTTGTGCATTTACAAAATTCATTGATTTTTGCCATTGAAAAACATCATGTTATTCATATACCAGAAATGATTGAAGCTACTGACTGAAGGAAAGGATCTGGCATCTCACTCTCTTTGAATCTTCTTTGTCATGCTAAGAGGAGCAGGAAAAAGCAAAAAATTTCAGAATTGCACCTTGCAATGCGGAGAAATTACTGTTTGTGCATTTACAATATTCATTGATTTTTGCCATTGAAAAACGTCCAGAAATGATTGAAGCTACTGACTGAATGAAAGGAGCTGGCATCTCACTCTATTTGAATCTTCTTTATCATGCTAAGAGGAGCAGGAAAAAGCAAAACATTTCAGAATTGCACCTTGCAATGCGGAGAAATTACTGTTTGTGCATTTACAATATTCATTGATTTTTGCGATTGAAAAACATCATGTTATTCATATACCAGAAATGATTGAAGCTACTGACTGAATGAAAGGAGCTGGCATCTCACTCTCTTTGAATCTTCTTTATCATGCTAAGAGGAGCAGGAAAAAGTAAAAAATTTCAGAATTGCACCTTGCAATGCGGAGAAATTACTGTTTGTGCATTTACAATATTCAATGATTTTTGCCATTGAAAAACGTCCAGAAATGATTGAAGCTACTGACTGAATGAAAGGAGCTGGCATCTCACTCTCTTTGAGTCTTCTTTATCATGCTAAGAGGAGCAGGAAAAAGCAAAAAATTTCAGAATTGCACCTTGCAATGCGGAGAAATTACTGTTTGTGCATTTACAATATTCATTGATTTTTGCCATTGAAAAACATCATGTTATTCATATACCAGAAATGATTGAAGCTACTGACTGAATGAAAGGAGCTGGCATCTCACTCTCTTTGAATCTTCTTTATCATGCTAAGAGGAGCAGGAAAAAGCAAAAAATTTCAGAATTGCACCTTGCAATGCGGAGAAATTGCAGTTTGTGCATTTACAATATTCATTGATTTTTGCCATTGAAAAACGTCCAGAAATGATTGAAGCTACTGACTGAATGAAAGGAGCTGGCATCTCACTCTCTTTGAATCTTCTTTATCATGCTAAGAGGAGCAGGAAAAAGCAAAAAATTTCAGAATTGCACCTTGCAATGCGGAGAAATTACTGTTTGTGCATTTACAATATTCATTGATTTTTGCCATTGAAAAACGTCCAGAAATGATTGAAGCTACTGACTGAATGAAAGGAGCTGGCATCTCACTCTCTTTGAATCTTCTTTATCATGCTAAGAGGAGCAGGAAAAAGCAAAAAATTTCAGAATTGCACCTTGCAATGCGGAGAAATTACTGTTTGTGCATTTACAATATTCATTGATTTTTGCCATTGATAAATGTCCAGAAATGATTGAAGCTACTGACTGAATGAAAGGAGCTGGCATCTCACTCTCTTTGAATCTTCTTTATCATGCTAAGAGGAGCAGGAAAAAGCAAAAAATTTCAGAATTGCGCCTTGCAATGCGGAGAAATTACTGTTTGTGCATTTACAAAATTCATTGATTTTTGCCATTGAAAAACATCATGTTATTCATATACCAGAAATGATTGAAGCTACTGACTGAAGGAAAGGATCTGGCATCTCACTCTCTTTGAATCTTCTTTGTCATGCTAAGAGGAGCAGGAAAAAGCAAAAAATTTCAGAATTGCACCTTGCAATGCGGAGAAATTACTGTTTGTGCATTTACAATATTCATTGATTTTTGCCATTGAAAAACGTCCAGAAATGATTGAAGCTACTGACTGAATGAAAGGAGCTGGCATCTCACTCTCTTTGAATCTTCTTTATCATGCTAAGAGGAGCAGGAAAAAGCAAAACATTTCAGAATTGCACCTTGCAATGCGGAGAAATTACTGTTTGTGCATTTACAATATTCATTGATTTTTGCGATTGAAAAACATCATGTTATTCATATACCAGAAATGATTGAAGCTACTGACTGAATGAAAGGAGCTGGCATCTCACTCTCTTTGAATCTTCTTTATCATGCTAAGAGGAGCAGGAAAAAGTAAAAAATTTCAGAATTGCACCTTGCAATGCGGAGAAAATACTGTTTGTGCATTTACAATATTCAATGATTTTTGCCATTGAAAAACGTCCAGAAATGATTGAAGCTACTGACTGAATGAAAGGAGCTGGCATCTCACTCTCTTTGAATCTTCTTTATCATGCTAAGAGGAGCAGGAAAAAGCAAAAAATTTCAGAATTGCACCTTGCAAAGCGGAGAAATTACTGTTTGTGCATTTACAATATTCATTGATTTTTGCCATTGAAAAACGTCCAGAAATGATTGAAGCTACTGACTGAATGAAAGGAGCTGGCATCTCACTCTCTTTGAATCTTCTTTATCATGCTAAGAGGAGCAGGAAAAAGCAAAAAATTTCAGAATTGCACCATGCAATGCGGAGAAATTACTGTTTGTGCATTTACAATATTCATTGATTTTTGCCATTGAAAAATGTCCAGAAATGATTGAAGCTACTGACTGAATGAAAGGAGCTGGCATCTCACTCTCTTTGAATCTTCTTTATCATGCTAAGAGGAGCAGGAAAAAGCAAAAAATTTCAGAATTGCGCCTTGCAATGCGGAGAAATTACTGTTTGTGCATTTACAAAATTCATTGATTTTTGCCATTGAAAAACATCATGTTATTCATATACCAGAAATGATTGAAGCTACTGACTGAAGGAAAGGATCTGGCATCTCACTCTCTTTGAATCTTCTTTGTCATGCTAAGAGGAGCAGGAAAAAGCAAAAAATTTCAGAATTGCACCTTGCAATGCGGAGAAATTGCTGTTTGTGCATTTACAATATTCATTGATTTTTGCCATTGAAAAACGTCCAGAAATGATTGAAGCTACTGACTGAATGAAAGGAGCTGGCATCTCACTCTCTTTGAATCTTCTTTATCATGCTAAGAGGAGCAGGAAAAAGCAAAACATTTCAGAATTGCACCTTGCAATGCGGAGAAATTACTGTTTGTGCATTTACAATATTCATTGATTTTTGCGATTGAAAAACATCATGTTATTCATATACCAGAAATGATTGAAGCTACTGACTGAATGAAAGGAGCTGGCATCTCACTCTCTTTGAATCTTCTTTATCATGCTAAGAGGAGCAGGAAAAAGCAAAAAATTTCAGAATTGCACCTTGCAATGCGGAGAAATTACTGTTTGTGCATTTACAATATTCATTGATTTTTGCCATTGAAAAATGTCCAGAAATGATTGAAGCTACTGACTGAATGAAAGGAGCTGGCATCTCACTCTCTTTGAATCTTCTTTATCATGCTAAGAGGAGCAGGAAAAAGCAAAAAATTTCAGAATTGCGCCTTGCAATGCGGAGAAATTACTGTTTGTGCATTTACAAAATTCATTGATTTTTGCCATTGAAAAACATCATGTTATTCATATACCAGAAATGATTGAAGCTACTGACTGAAGGAAAGGATCTGGCATCTCACTCTCTTTGAATCTTCTTTGTCATGCTAAGAGGAGCAGGAAAAAGCAAAAAATTTCAGAATTGCACCTTGCAATGCGGAGAAATTGCTGTTTGTGCATTTACAATATTCATTGATTTTTGCCATTGAAAAACGTCCAGAAATGATTGAAGCTACAGACTGAATGAAAGGAGCTGGCATCTCACTCTCTTTGAATCTTCTTTATCATGCTAAGAGGAGCAGGAAAAAGCAAAACATTTCAGAATTGCACCTTGCAATGCGGAGAAATTACTGTTTGTGCATTTACAATATTCATTGATTTTTGCGATTGAAAAACATCATGTTATTCATATACCAGAAATGATTGAAGCTACTGACTGAATGAAAGGAGCTGGCATCTCACTCTCTTTGAATCTTCTTTATCATGCTAAGAGGAGCAGGAAAAAGTAAAAAATTTCAGAATTGCACCTTGCAATGCGGAGAAATTACTGTTTGTGCATTTACACTATTCATTGATTTTTGCCATTGAAAAACGTCCAGAAATGATTGAAGCTACTGACTGAATGAAAGGAGCTGGCATCTCACTCTCTTTGAATCTTCTTTATCATGCTAAGAGGAGCAGGAAAAAGCAAAAAATTTCAGAATTGCACCTTGCAATGCGGAGAAATTACTGTTTGTGCATTTACAATATTCATTGATTTTTGCGATTGAAAAACATCATGTTATTCATATACCAGAAATGATTGAAGCTACTGACTGAATGAAAGGAGCTGGCATCTCATTCTCTTTGAATCTTCTTTATCATGCTAAGAGGAGCAGGAAAAAGTAAAAAATTTCAGAATTGCACCTTGCAATGCGGAGAAATTACTGTTTGTGCATTTACAATATTCAATGATTTTTGCCATTGAAAAACGTCCAGAAATGATTGAAGCTACTGACTGAATGAAAGGAGCTGGCATCTCACTCTCTTTGAATCTTGTTTATCATGCTAAGAGGAGCAGGAAAAAGCAAAAAATTTCAGAATTGCACCTTGCAATGCGGAGAAATTACTGTTTGTGCATTTACAATATTCATTGATTTTTGCCATTGAAAAACGTCCAGAAATGATTGAAGCTACTGACTGAATGAAAGGAGCTGGCATCTCACTCTCTTTGAATCTTCTTTATCATGCTAAGAGGAGCAGGAAAAAGCAAAAAATTTCAGAATTGCACCTTGCAATGCGGAGAAATTACTGTTTGTGCATTTACAATATTCATTGATTTTTGCTATTGAAAAACATCATGTTATTCATATACCAGAAATGATTGAAGCTACTGACTGAATGAAAGGAGCTGGCATCTCACTCTCTTTGAATCTTCTTTATCATGCTAAGAGGAGCAGGAAAAAGCAAAAAATTTCAGAATTGCACCTTGCAATGCGGAGAAATTGCAGTTTGTGCATTTACAATATTCATTGATTTTTGCCATTGAAAAACGTCCAGAAATGATTGAAGCTACTGACTGAATGAAAGGAGCTGGCATCTCACTCTCTTTGAATCTTCTTTATCATGCTAAGAGGAGCAGGAAAAAGCAAAAAATTTCAGAATTGCACCTTGCAATGCGGAGAAATTACTGTTTGTGCATTTACAATATTCATTGATTTTTGCCATTGAAAAACATCATGTTATTCATATACCAGAAATGATTGAAGCTACTGACTGAATGAAAGGAGCTGGCATCTCACTCTCTTTGAATCTTCTTTATCATGCTAAGAGGAGCAGGAAAAAGCAAAAAATTTCAGAATTGCACCTTGCAATGCGGAGAAATTGCAGTTTGTGCATTTACAATATTCATTGATTTTTGCCATTGAAAAACGTCCAGAAATGATTGAAGCTACTGACTGAATGAAAGGAGCTGGCATCTCACTCTCTTTGAATCTTCTTTATCATGCTAAGAGGAGCAGGAAAAAGCAAAAAATTTCAGAATTGCACCTTGCAATGCGGAGAAATTACTGTTTGTGCATTTACAATATTCATTGATTTTTGCCATTGAAAAACGTCCAGAAATGATTGAAGCTACTGACTGAATGAAAGGAGCTGGCATCTCACTCTCTTTGAATCTTCTTTATCATGCTAAGAGGAGCAGGAAAAAGCAAAAAATTTCAGAATTGCACCTTGCAATGCGGAGAAATTACTGTTTGTGCATTTACAATATTCATTGATTTTTGCCATTGAAAAATGTCCAGAAATGATTGAAGCTACTGACTGAATGAAAGGAGCTGGCATCTCACTCTCTTTGAATCTTCTTTATCATGCTAAGAGGAGCAGGAAAAAGCAAAAAATTTCAGAATTGCGCCTTGCAATGCGGAGAAATTACTGTTTGTGCATTTACAAAATTCATTGATTTTTGCCATTGAAAAACATCATGTTATTCATATACCAGAAATGATTGAAGCTACTGACTGAAGGAAAGGATCTGGCATCTCACTCTCTTTGAATCTTCTTTGTCATGCTAAGAGGAGCAGGAAAAAGCAAAAAATTTCAGAATTGCACCTTGCAATGCGGAGAAATTACTGTTTGTGCATTTACAATATTCATTGATTTTTGCCATTGAAAAACGTCCAGAAATGATTGAAGCTACTGACTGAATGAAAGGAGCTGGCATCTCACTCTCTTTGAATGTTCTTTATCATGCTAAGAGGAGCAGGAAAAAGCAAAACATTTCAGAATTGCACCTTGCAATGCGGAGAAATTACTGTTTGTGCATTTACAATATTCATTGATTTTTGCGATTGAAAAACATCATGTTATTCATATACCAGAAATGATTGAAGCTACTGACTGAATGAAAGGAGCTGGCATCTCACTCTCTTTGAATCTTCTTTATCATGCTAAGAGGAGCAGGAAAAAGTAAAAAATTTCAGAATTGCACCTTGCAATGCGGAGAAATTACTGTTTGTGCATTTACAATATTCAATGATTTTTGCCATTGAAAAACGTCCAGAAATGATTGAAGCTACTGACTGAATGAAAGGAGCTGGCATCTCACTCTCTTTGAATCTTCTTTATCATGCTAAGAGGAGCAGGAAAAAGCAAAAAATTTCAGAATTGCACCTTGCAATGCGGAGAAATTACTGTTTGTGCATTTACAATATTCATTGATTTTTGCCATTGAAAAACGTCCAGAAATGATTGAAGCTACTGACTGAATGAAAGGAGCTGGCATCTCACTCTCTTTGAATCTTCTTTATCATGCTAAGAGGAGCAGGAAAAAGCAAAAAATTTCAGAATTGCACCTTGCAATGCGGAGAAATTACTGTTTGTGCATTTACAATATTCATTGATTTTTGCCATTGAAAAATGTCCAGAAATGATTGAAGCTACTGACTGAATGAAAGGAGCTGGCATCTCACTCTCTTTGAATCTTCTTTATCATGCTAAGAGGAGCAGGAAAAAGCAAAAAATTTCAGAATTGCGCCTTGCAATGCGGAGAAATTACTGTTTGTGCATTTACAAAATTCATTGATTTTTGCCATTGAAAAACATCATGTTATTCATATACCAGAAATGATTGAAGCTACTGACTGAAGGAAAGGATCTGGCATCTCACTCTCTTTGAATCTTCTTTGTCATGCTAAGAGGAGCAGGAAAAAGCAAAAAATTTCAGAATTGCACCTTGCAATGCGGAGAAATTACTGTTTGTGCATTTACAATATTCATTGATTTTTGCCATTGAAAAACGTCCAGAAATGATTGAAGCTACTGACTGAATGAAAGGAGCTGGCATCTCACTCTCTTTGAATCTTCTTTATCATGCTAAGAGGAGCAGGAAAAAGCAAAACATTTCAGAATTGCACCTTGCAATGCGGAGAAATTACTGTTTGTGCATTTACAATATTCATTGATTTTTGCGATTGAAAAACATCATGTTATTCATATACCAGAAATGATTGAAGCTACTGACTGAATGAAAGGAGCTGGCATCTCACTCTCTTTGAATCTTCTTTATCATGCTAAGAGGAGCAGGAAAAAGTAAAAAATTTCAGAATTGCACCTTCCAATGCGGAGAAATTACTGTTTGTGCATTTACAATATTCAATGATTTTTGCCATTGAAAAACGTCCAGAAATGATTGAAGCTACTGACTGAATGAAAGGAGCTGGCATCTCACTCTCTTTGAATCTTCTTTATCATGCTAAGAGGAGCAGGAAAAAGCAAAAAATTTCAGAATTGCACCTTGCAATGCGGAGAAATTACTGTTTGTGCATTTACAATATTCATTGATTTTTGCCATTGAAAAACATCATGTTATTCATATACCAGAAATGATTGAAGCTACTGACTGAATGAAAGGAGCTGGCATCTCACTCTCTTTGAATCTTCTTTATCATGCTAAGAGGAGCAGGAAAAAGCAAAAAATTTCAGAATTGCACCTTGCAATGCGGAGAAATTGCAGTTTGTGCATTTACAATATTCATTGATTTTTGCCATAGAAAAACATCATGTTATTCATATACCAGAATTGATTGAAGCTACTGACTGAATGAAAGGAGCTGGCATCTCACTCTCTTTGAATCTTCTTTATCATGCTAAGAGGAGCAGGAAAAAGCAAAACATTTCAGAATTGCACCTTGCAATGCGGAGAAATTACTGTTTGTGCATTTACAATATTCATTGATTTTTGCGATTGAAAAACATCATGTTATTCATATACCAGAAATGATTGAAGCTACTGACTGAATGAAAGGAGCTGGCATCTCACTCTCTTTGAATCTTCTTTATCATGCTAAGAGGAGCAGGAAAAAGTAAAAAATTTCAGAATTGCACCTTCCAATGCGGAGAAATTACTGTTTGTGCATTTACAATATTCAATGATTTTTGCCATTGAAAAACGTCCAGAAATGATTGAAGCTACTGACTGAATGAAAGGAGCTGGCATCTCACTCTCTTTGAATCTTCTTTATCATGCTAAGAGGAGCAGGAAAAAGCAAAAAATTTCAGAATTGCACCTTGCAATGCGGAGAAATTACTGTTTGTGCATTTACAATATTCATTGATTTTTGCCATTGAAAAACATCATGTTATTCATATACCAGAAATGATTGAAGCTACTGACTGAATGAAAGGAGCTGGCATCTCACTCTCTTTGAATCTTCTTTATCATGCTAAGAGGAGCAGGAAAAAGCAAAAAATTTCAGAATTGCACCTTGCAATGCGGAGAAATTGCAGTTTGTGCATTTACAATATTCATTGATTTTTGCCATTGAAAAACGTCCAGAAATGATTGAAGCTACTGACTGAATGAAAGGAGCTGGCATCTCACTCTCTTTGAATCTTCTTTATCATGCTAAGAGGAGCAGGAAAAAGCAAAAAATTTCAGAATTGCACCTTGCAATGCGGAGAAATTACTGTTTGTGCATTTACAATATTCATTGATTTTTGCCATTGAAAAACGTCCAGAAATGATTGAAGCTACTGACTGAATGAAAGGAGCTGGCATCTCACTCTCTTTGAATCTTCTTTATCATGCTAAGAGGAGCAGGAAAAAGCAAAAAATTTCAGAATTGCACCTTGCAATGCGGAGAAATTACTGTTTGTGCATTTACAATATTCATTGATTTTTGCCATTGAAAAATGTCCAGAAATGATTGAAGCTACTGACTGAATGAAAGGAGCTGGCATCTCACTCTCTTTGAATCTTCTTTATCATGCTAAGAGGAGCAGGAAAAAGCAAAAAATTTCAGAATTGCGCCTTGCAATGCGGAGAAATTACTGTTTGTGCATTTACAAAATTCATTGATTTTTGCCATTGAAAAACATCATGTTATTCATATACCAGAAATGATTGAAGCTACTGACTGAAGGAAAGGATCTGGCATCTCACTCTCTTTGAATCTTCTTTGTCATGCTAAGAGGAGCAGGAAAAAGCAAAAAATTTCAGAATTGCACCTTGCAATGCGGAGAAATTACTGTTTGTGCATTTACAATATTCATTGATTTTTGCCATTGAAAAACGTCCAGAAATGATTGAAGCTACTGACTGAATGAAAGGAGCTGGCATCTCACTCTCTTTGAATCTTCTTTATCATGCTAAGAGGAGCAGGAAAAAGCAAAACATTTCAGAATTGCACCTTGCAATGCGGAGAAATTACTGTTTGTGCATTTACAATATTCATTGATTTTTGCGATTGAAAAACATCATGTTATTCATATACCAGAAATGATTGAAGCTACTGACTGAATGAAAGGAGCTGGCATCTCACTCTCTTTGAATCTTCTTTATCATGCTAAGAGGAGCAGGAAAAAGTAAAAAATTTCAGAATTGCACCTTGCAATGCGGAGAAATTACTGTTTGTGCATTTACAATATTCAATGATTTTTGCCATTGAAAAACGTCCAGAAATGATTGAAGCTACTGACTGAATGAAAGGAGCTGGCATCTCACTGTCTTTGAATCTTCTTTATCATGCTAAGAGGAGCAGGAAAAAGCAAAAAATTTCAGAATTGCACCTTGCAATGCGGAGAAATTACTGTTTGTGCATTTACAATATTCATTGATTTTTGCCATTGAAAAACGTCCAGAAATGATTGAAGCTACTGACTGAATGAAAGGAGCTGGCATCTCACTCTCTTTGAATCTTCTTTATCATGCTAAGAGGAGCAGGAAAAAGCAAAAAATTTCAGAATTGCACCTTGCAATGCGGAGAAATTACTGTTTGTGCATTTACAATATTCATTGATTTTTGCCATTGAAAAATGTCCAGAAATGATTGAAGCTACTGACTGAATGAAAGGAGCTGGCATCTCACTCTCTTTGAATCTTCTTTATCATGCTAAGAGGAGCAGGAAAAAGCAAAAAATTTCAGAATTGCGCCTTGCAATGCGGAGAAATTACTGTTTGTGCATTTACAAAATTCATTGATTTTTGCCATTGAAAAACATCATGTTATTCATATACCAGAAATGATTGAAGCTACTGACTGAATGAAAGGAGCTGGCATCTCACTCTCTTTGAATCTTCTTTATCATGCTAAGAGGAGCAGGAAAAAGCAAAAAATTTCAGAATTGCACCTTGCAATGCGGAGAAATTACTGTTTGTGCATTTACAATATTCATTGATTTTTGCCATTGAAAAACGTCCAGAAATGATTGAAGCTACTGACTGAATGAAAGGAGCTGGCATCTCACTCTCTTTGAATCTTCTTTATCATGCTAAGAGGAGCAGGAAAAAGCAAAAAATTTCAGAATTGCACCTTGCAATGCGGAGAAATTACTGTTTGTGCATTTACAATATTCATTGATTTTTGCCATTGAAAAATGTCCAGAAATGATTGAAGCTACTGACTGAATGAAAGGAGCTGGCATCTCACTCTCTTTGAATCTTCTTTATCATGCTAAGAGGAGCAGGAAAAAGCAAAAAATTTCAGAATTGCGCCTTGCAATGCGGAGAAATTACTGTTTGTGCATTTACAAAATTCATTGATTTTTGCCATTGAAAAACATCATGTTATTCATATACCAGAAATGATTGAAGCTACTGACTGAAGGAAAGGATCTGGCATCTCACTCTCTTTGAATCTTCTTTGTCATGCTAAGAGGAGCAGGAAAAAGCAAAAAATTTCAGAATTGCACCTTGCAATGCGGAGAAATTACTGTTTGTGCATTTACAATATTCATTGATTTTTGCCATTGAAAAACGTCCAGAAATGATTGAAGCTACTGACTGAATGAAAGGAGCTGGCATCTCACTCTCTTTGAATCTTCTTTATCATGCTAAGAGGAGCAGGAAAAAGCAAAACATTTCAGAATTGCACCTTGCAATGCGGAGAAATTACTGTTTGTGCATTTACAATATTCATTGATTTTTGCGATTGAAAAACATCATGTTATTCATATACCAGAAATGATTGAAGCTACTGACTGAATGAAAGGAGCTGGCATCTCACTCTCTTTGAATCTTCTTTATCATGCTAAGAGGAGCAGGAAAAAGTAAAAAATTTCAGAATTGCACCTTGCAATGCGGAGAAATTACTGTTTGTGCATTTACAATATTCAATGATTTTTGCCATTGAAAAACGTCCAGAAATGATTGAAGCTACTGACTGAATGAAAGGAGCTGGCATCTCACTCTCTTTGAATCTTCTTTATCATGCTAAGAGGAGCAGGAAAAAGCAAAAAATTTCAGAATTGCACCTTGCAATGCGGAGAAATTACTGTTTGTGCATTTACAATATTCATTGATTTTTGCCATTGAAAAACGTCCAGAAATGATTGAAGCTACTGACTGAATGAAAGGAGCTGGCATCTCACTCTCTTTGAATCTTCTTTATCATGCTAAGAGGAGCAGGAAAAAGCAAAAAATTTCAGAATTGCACCTTGCAATGCGGAGAAATTACTGTTTGTGCATTTACAATATTCATTGATTTTTGCCATTGAAAAATGTCCAGAAATGATTGAAGCTACTGACTGAATGAAAGGAGCTGGCATCTCACTCTCTTTGAATCTTCTTTATCATGCTAAGAGGAGCAGGAAAAAGCAAAAAATTTCAGAATTGCGCCTTGCAATGCGGAGAAATTACTGTTTGTGCATTTACAAAATTCATTGATTTTTGCCATTGAAAAACATCATGTTATTCATATACCAGAAATGATTGAAGCTACTGACTGAAGGAAAGGATCTGGCATCTCACTCTCTTTGAATCTTCTTTGTCATGCTAAGAGGAGCAGGAAAAAGCAAAACATTTCAGAATTGCACCTTGCAATGCGGAGAAATTACTGTTTGTGCATTTACAATATTCATTGATTTTTGCGATTGAAAAACATAATGTTATTCATATACCAGAAATGATTGAAGCTACTGACTGAATGAAAGGAGCTGGCATCTCACTCTCTTTGAATCTTCTTTATCATGCTAAGAGGAGCAGGAAAAAGTAAAAAATTTCAGAATTGCACCTTGCAATGCGGAGAAATTACTGTTTGTGCATTTACAATATTCAATGATTTTTGCCATTGAAAAACGTCCAGAAATGATTGAAGCTACTGACTGAATGAAAGGAGCTGGCATCTCACTCTCTTTGAATCTTCTTTATCATGCTAAGAGGAGCAGGAAAAAGCAAAAAATTTCAGAATTGCACCTTGCAATGCGGAGAAATTACTGTTTGTGCATTTACAATATTCATTGATTTTTGCCATTGAAAAACGTCCAGTAATGATTGAAGCTACTGACTGAATGAAAGGAGCTGGCATCTCACTCTCTTTGAATCTTCTTTATCATGCTAAGAGGAGCAGGAAAAAGCAAAAAATTTCAGAATTGCACCTTGCAATGCGGAGAAATTACTGTTTGTGCATTTACAATATTCATTGATTTTTGCCATTGAAAAACATCATGTTATTCATATACCAGAAATGATTGAAGCTACTGACTGAATGAAAGGAGCTGGCATCTCACTCTCTTTGAATCTTCTTTATCATGCTAAGAGGAGCAGGAAAAAGTAAAAAAT
The DNA here is from genome assembly GCF_046119375.1 of Phyllobates terribilis. Taxonomy (NCBI): domain Eukaryota; kingdom Metazoa; phylum Chordata; class Amphibia; order Anura; family Dendrobatidae; genus Phyllobates; species Phyllobates terribilis. The sequence goes on along the minus strand of NW_027364647.1, from coordinate 109,591 downwards.
TTCAGAATTGCACCTTGCAATGCGGAGAAATTACTGTTTGTGCATTTATAATATTCAATGATTTTTGCCATTGAAAAACGTCCAGAAATGATTGAAGCTACTGACTGAACGAAAGGAGCTGGCATCTCACTCTCTTTGAATCTTCTTTATCATGCTAAGAGGAGCAGGAAAAAGCAAAAAATTTCAGAATTGCACCTTGCAATGCGGAGAAATTACTGTTTGTGCATTTACAATATTCATTGATTTTTGCCATTGAAAAACATCATGTTATTCATATACCAGAAATGTTTGAAGCTACTGACTTAATGAAAGGAGCTGGCATCTCACTCTCTTTGAATCTTCTTTATCATGCTAAGAAGAGCAGGAAAAAGCAAAAAATTTCAGAATTGCACCTTGCAATGCGGAGAAATTACTGTTTGTGCATTTACAATATTCAATGATTTTTGCCATTGAAAAACGTCCAGAAATGATTGAAGCTACTGACTGAATGAAAGGAGCTGGCATCTCACTCTCTTTGAATCTTGTTTATCATGCTAAGAGGAGCAGGAAAAAGCAAAAAATTTCAGAATTGCACCTTGCAATGCGGAGAAATTACTGTTTGTGCATTTACAATATTCATTGATTTTTGCCATTGAAAAACGTCCAGAAATGATTGAAGCTACTGACTGAATGAAAGGAGCTGGCATCTCACTCTCTTTGAATCTTCTTTATCATGCTAAGAGGAGCAGGAAAAAGCAAAAAATTTCAGAATTGCACCTTGCAATGCGGAGAAATTACTGTTTGTGCATTTACAATATTCATTGATATTTGCTATTGAAAAACATCATGTTATTCATATACCAGAAATGATTGAAGCTACTGACTGAATGAAAGGAGCTGGCATCTCACTCTCTTTGAATCTTCTTTATCATGCTAAGAGGAGCAGGAAAAAGCAAAAAATTTCAGAATTGCACCTTGCAATGCGGAGAAATTATAGTTTGTGCATTTACAATATTCATTGATTTTTGCCATTGAAAAACGTCCAGAAATGATTGAAGCTACTGACTGAATGAAAGGAGCTGGCATCTCACTCTCTTTGAATCTTCTTTATCATGCTAAGAGGAGCAGGAAAAAGCAAAAAATTTCAGAATTGCACCTTGCAATGCGGAGAAATTACTGTTTGTGCATTTACAATATTCATTGATTTTTGCCATTGAAAAACGTCCAGAAATGATTGAAGCTACTGACTGAATGAAAGGAGCTGGCATCTCACTCTCTTTGAATCTTCTTTATCATGCTAAGAGGAGCAGATAAAAGCAAAAAATTTCAGAATTGCACCTTGCAATGCGGAGAAATTACTGTTTGTGCATTTACAATATTCATTGATTTTTGCTATTGAAAAACATCATGTTATTCATATACCAGAAATGATTGAAGCTACTGACTGAATGAAAGGAGCTGGCATCTCACTCTCTTTGAATCTTCTTTATCATGCTAAGAGGAGCAGGAAAAAGCAAAAAATTTCAGAATTGCACCTTGCAATGCGGAGAAATTACAGTTTGTGCATTTACAATATTCATTGATTTTTGCCATTGAAAAGCGTCCAGAAATGATTGAAGCTACTGACTGAATGAAAGGAGCTGGCATCTCACTCTCTTTGAATCTTCTTTATCATGCTAAGAGGAGCAGGAAAAAGCAAAACATTTCAGAATTGCACCTTGCAATGCGGAGAAATTACTGTTTGTGCATTTACAATATTCATTGATTTTTGCCATTGAAAAATGTCCAGAAATGATTGAAGCTACTGACTGAATGAAAGGAGCTGGCATCTCACTCTCCTTGAATCTTCTTTATCATGCTAAGAGGAGCAGGAAAAAGCAAAAAATTTCAGAATTGAGCCTTGCAATGCGGAGAAATTACTGTTTGTGCATTTACAAAATTCATTGATTTTTGCCATTGAAAAACATCATGTTATTCATATACCAGAAATGATTGAAGCTACTGACTGAAGGAAAGGAGCTGGCATCTCACTCTCTTTGAATCTTCTTTATCATGCTAAGAGGAGCAGGAAAAAGCAAAAAATTTCAGAATTGCACCTTGCAATGCGGAGAAATTACTGTTTGTGCATTTACAATATTCATTGATTTTTGCCATTGAAAAACGTCCAGAAATGATTGAAGCTACTGACTGAATGAAAGGAGCTGGCATCTCACTCTCTTTGAATCTTCTTTATCATGCTAAGTGGAGCAGGAAAAAGCAAAAAATTTCAGAATTGCACCTTGCAATGCGGAGAAATTACTGTTTGTGCATTTACAATATTCATTGATTTTTGCGATTGAAAAACATCATGTTATTCATATACCAGAAATGATTGAAGCTACTGACTGAATGAAAGGAGCTGGCATCTCATTCTCTTTGAATCTTCTTTATCATGCTAAGAGGAGCAGGAAAAAGTAAAAAATTTCAGAATTGCACCTTGCAATGCGGAGAAATTACTGTTTGTGCATTTACAATATTCAATGATTTTTGCCATTGAAAAACGTCCAGAAATGATTGAAGCTACAGACTGAATGAAAGGAGCTGGCATCTCACTCTCTTTGAATCTTGTTTATCATGCTAAGAGGAGCAGGAAAAAGCAAAAAATTTCAGAATTGCACCTTGCAATGCGGAGAAATTACTGTTTGTGCATTTACAATATTCATTGTTTTTTGCCATTGAAAAACGTCCAGAAATGATTGAAGCTACTGACTGAATGAAAGGAGCTGGCATCTCACTCTCTTTGAATCTTCTTTATCATGCTAAGAGGAGCAGGAAAAAGCCAAAAATTTCAGAATTGCACCTTGCAATGCGGAGAAATTACTGTTTGTGATTTACAATATTCATTGATTTTTGCTATTGAAAAACATCATGTTATTCATATACCAGAAATGATTGAAGCTACTGACTGAATGAAAGGAGCTGGCATCTCACTCTCTTTGAATCTTCTTTATCATGCTAAGAGGAGCAGGAAAAAGCAAAAAATTTCAGAATTGCACCTTGCAATGCGGAGAAATTGCAGTTTGTGCATTTACAATATTCATTGATTTTTGCCATTGAAAAACGTCCAGAAATGATTGAAGCTACTGACTGAATGAAAGGAGCTGGCATCTCACTCTCTTTGAATCTTCTTTATCATGCTAAGAGGAGCAGGAAAAAGCAAAAAATTTCAGAATTGCACCTTGCAATGCGGAGAAATTACTGTTTGTGCATTTACAATATTCATTGATTTTTGCCATTGAAAAACATCATGTTATTCATATACCAGAAATGATTGAAGCTACTGACTGAATGAAAGGAGCTGGCATCTCACTCTCTTTGAATCTTCTTTATCATGCTAAGAGGAGCAGGAAAAAGCAAAAAATTTCAGAATTGCACCTTGCAATGCGGAGAAATTGCAGTTTGTGCATTTACAATATTCATTGATTTTTGCCATTGAAAAACGTCCAGAAATGATTGAAGCTACTGACTGAATGAAAGGAGCTGGCATCTCACTCTCTTTGAATCTTCTTTATCATGCTAAGAGGAGCAGGAAAAAGCAAAAAATTTCAGAATTGCACCTTGCAATGCGGAGAAATTACTGTTTGTGCATTTACAATATTCATTGATTTTTGCCATTGAAAAACGTCCAGAAATGATTGAAGCTACTGACTGAATGAAAGGAGCTGGCATCTCACTCTCTTTGAATCTTCTTTATCATGCTAAGAGGAGCAGGAAAAAGCAAAAAATTTCAGAATTGCACCTTGCAATGCGGAGAAATTACTGTTTGTGCATTTACAATATTCATTGATTTTTGCCATTGAAAAATGTCCAGAAATGATTGAAGCTACTGACTGAATGAAAGGAGCTGGCATCTCACTCTCTTTGAATCTTCTTTATCATGCTAAGAGGAGCAGGAAAAAGCAAAAAATTTCAGAATTGCGCCTTGCAATGCGGAGAAATTACTGTTTATGCATTTACAAAATTCATTGATTTTTGCCATTGAAAAACATCATGTTATTCATATACCAGAAATGATTGAAGCTACTGACTGAAGGAAAGGATCTGGCATCTCACTCTCTTTGAATCTTCTTTGTCATGCTAAGAGGAGCAGGAAAAAGCAAAAAATTTCAGAATTGCACCTTGCAATGCGGAGAAATTACTGTTTGTGCATTTACAATATTCATTGATTTTTGCCATTGAAAAACGTCCAGAAATGATTGAAGCTACTGACTGAATGAAAGGAGCTGGCATCTCACTCTCTTTGAATCTTCTTTATCATGCTAAGAGGAGCAGGAAAAAGCAAAACATTTCAGAATTGCACCTTGCAATGCGGAGAAATTACTGTTTGTGCATTTACAATATTCATTGATTTTTGCGATTGAAAAACATCATGTTATTCATATACCAGAAATGATTGAAGCTACTGACTGAATGAAAGGAGCTGGCATCTCACTCTCTTTGAATCTTCTTTATCATGCTAAGAGGAGCAGGAAAAAGTAAAAAATTTCAGAATTGCACCTTGCAATGCGGAGAAATTACTGTTTGTGCATTTACAATATTCAATGATTTTTGCCATTGAAAAACGTCCAGAAATGATTGAAGCTACTGACTGAATGAAAGGAGCTGGCATCTCACTCTCTTTGAATCTTCTTTATCATGCTAAGAGGAGCAGGAAAAAGCAAAAAATTTCAGAATTGCACCTTGCAATGCGGAGAAATTACTGTTTGTGCATTTACAATATTCATTGATTTTTGCCATTGAAAAACGTCCAGAAATGATTGAAGCTACTGACTGAATGAAAGGAGCTGGCATCTCACTCTCTTTGAATCTTCTTTATCATGCTAAAAGGAGCAGGAAAAAGCAAAAAATTTCAGAATTGCACCTTGCAATGCGGAGAAATTACTGTTTGTGCATTTACAATATTCATTGATTTTTGCCATTGAAAAATGTCCAGAAATGATTGAAGCTACTGACTGAATGAAAGGAGCTGGCATCTCACTCTCTTTGAATCTTCTTTATCATGCTAAGAGGAGCAGGAAAAAGCAAAAAATTTCAGAATTGCGCCTTGCAATGCGGAGAAATTACTGTTTGTGCATTTACAAAATTCATTGATTTTTGCCATTGAAAAACATCATGTTATTCATATACCAGAAATGATTGAAGCTACTGACTGAAGGAAAGGATCTGGCATCTCACTCTCTTTGAATCTTCTTTGTCATGCTAAGAGGAGCAGGAAAAAGCAAAAAATTTCAGAATTGCACCTTGCAATGCGGAGAAATTACTGTTTGTGCATTTACAATATTCATTGATTTTTGCCATTGAAAAACGTCCAGAAATGATTGAAGCTACTGACTGAATGAAAGGAGCTGGCATCTCACTCTCTTTGAATCTTCTTTATCATGCTAAGAGGAGCAGGAAAAAGCAAAACATTTCAGAATTGCACCTTGCAATGCGGAGAAATTACTGTTTGTGCATTTACAATATTCATTGATTTTTGCGATTGAAAAACATCATGTTATTCATATACCAGAAATGATTGAAGCTACTGACTGAATGAAAGGAGCTGGCATCTCACTCTCTTTGAATCTTCTTTATCATGCTAAGAGGAGCAGGAAAAAGTAAAAAATTTCAGAATTGCACCTTGCAATGCGGAGAAATTACTGTTTGTGCATTTACAATATTCAATGATTTTTGCCATTGAAAAACGTCCAGAAATGATTGAAGCTACTGACTGAATGAAAGGAGCTGGCATCTCACTCTCTTTGAGTCTTCTTTATCATGCTAAGAGGAGCAGGAAAAAGCAAAAAATTTCAGAATTGCACCTTGCAATGCGGAGAAATTACTGTTTGTGCATTTACAATATTCATTGATTTTTGCCATTGAAAAACATCATGTTATTCATATACCAGAAATGATTGAAGCTACTGACTGAATGAAAGGAGCTGGCATCTCACTCTCTTTGAATCTTCTTTATCATGCTAAGAGGAGCAGGAAAAAGCAAAAAATTTCAGAATTGCACCTTGCAATGCGGAGAAATTGCAGTTTGTGCATTTACAATATTCATTGATCTTTGCCATTGAAAAACGTCCAGAAATGATTGAAGCTACTGACTGAATGAAAGGAGCTGGCATCTCACTCTCTTTGAATCTTCTTTATCATGCTAAGAGGAGCAGGAAAAAGCAAAAAATTTCAGAATTGCACCTTGCAATGCGGAGAAATTACTGTTTGTGCATTTACAATATTCATTGATTTTTGACATTGAAAAACGTCCAGAAATGATTGAAGCTACTGACTGAATGAAAGGAGCTGGCATCTCACTCTCTTTGAATCTTCTTTATCATGCTAAGAGGAGCAGGAAAAAGCAAAAAATTTCAGAATTGCACCTTGCAATGCGGAGAAATTACTGTTTGTGCATTTACAATATTCATAGATTTTTGCCATTGATAAATGTCCAGAAATGATTGAAGCTACTGACTGAATGAAAGGAGCTGGCATCTCACTCTCTTTGAATCTTCTTTATCATGCTAAGAGGAGCAGGAAAAAGCAAAAAATTTCAGAATTGCGCCTTGCAATGCGGAGAAATTACTGTTTGTGCATTTACAAAATTCATTGATTTTTGCCATTGAAAAACATCATGTTATTCATATACCAGAAATGATTGAAGCTACTGACTGAAGGAAAGGATCTGGCATCTCACTCTCTTTGAATCTTCTTTGTCATGCTAAGAGGAGCAGGAAAAAGCAAAAAATTTCAGAATTGCACCTTGCAATGCGGAGAAATTACTGTTTGTGCATTTACAATATTCATTGATTTTTGCCATTGAAAAACGTCCAGAAATGATTGAAGCTACTGACTGAATGAAAGGAGCTGGCATCTCACTCTCTTTGAATCTTCTTTATCATGCTAAGAGGAGCAGGAAAAAGCAAAACATTTCAGAATTGCACCTTGCAATGCGGAGAAATTACTGTTTGTGCATTTACAATATTCATTGATTTTTGCGATTGAAAAACATCATGTTATTCATATACCAGAAATGATTGAAGCTACTGACTGAATGAAAGGAGCTGGCATCTCACTCTCTTTGAATCTTCTTTATCATGCTAAGAGGAGCAGGAAAAAGTAAAAAATTTCAGAATTGCACCTTGCAATGCGGAGAAATTACTGTTTGTGCATTTACAATATTCAATGATTTTTGCCATTGAAAAACGTCCAGAAATGATTGAAGCTACTGACTGAATGAAAGGAGCTGGCATCTCACTCTCTTTGAATTTTCTTTATCATGCTAAGAGGAGCAGGAAAAAGCAAAAAATTTCAGAATTGCACCTTGCAATGCGGAGAAATTACTGTTTGTGCATTTACAATATTCATTGATTTTTGCCATTGAAAAACGTCCAGAAATGATTGAAGCTACTGACTGAATGAAAGGAGCTGGCATCTCACTCTCTTTGAATCTTCTTTATCATGCTAAGAGGAGCAGGAAAAAGCAAAAAATTTCAGAATTGCACCTTGCAATGCGGAGAAATTACTGTTTGTGCATTTACAATATTCATTGATTTTTGCCATTGAAAAACATCATGTTATTCATATACCAGAAATGATTGAAGCTACTGACTGAATGAAAGGAGCTGGCATCTCACTCTCTTTGAATCTTCTTTATCATGCTAAGAGGAGCAGGAAAAAGTAAAAAATTTCAGAATTGCACCTTGCAATGCGGAGAAATTACTGTTTGTGCATTTATAATATTCAATGATTTTTGCCATTGAAAAACGTCCAGAAATGATTGAAGCTACTGACTGAACGAAAGGAGCTGGCATCTCACTCTCTTTGAATCTTCTTTATCATGCTAAGAGGAGCAGGAAAAAGCAAAAAATTTCAGAATTGCACCTTGCAATGCGGAGAAATTACTGTTTGTGCATTTACAATATTCATTGATTTTTGCCATTGAAAAACATCATGTTATTCATATACCAGAAATGTTTGAAGCTACTGACTGAATGAAAGGAGCTGGCATCTCACTCTCTTTGAATCTTCTTTATCATGCTAAGAGGAGCAGGAAAAAGCAAAAAATTTCAGAATTGCACCTTGCAATGCGGAGAAATTACTGTTTGTGCATTTACAATATTCAATGATTTTTGCCATTGAAAAACGTCCAGAAATGATTGAAGCTACTGACTGAATGAAAGGAGCTGGCATCTCACTCTCTTTGAATCTTGTTTATCATGCTAAGAGGAGCAGGAAAAAGCAAAAAATTTCAGAATTGCACCTTGCAATGCGGAGAAATTACTGTTTGTGCATTTACAATATTCATTGATTTTTGCCATTGAAAAACGTCCAGAAATGATTGAAGCTACTGACTGAATGAAAGGAGCTGGCATCTCACTCTCTTTGAATCTTCTTTATCATGCTAAGAGGAGCAGGAAAAAGCAAAAAATTTCAGAATTGCACCTTGCAATGCGGAGAAATTACTGTTTGTGCATTTACAATATTCATTGATTTTTGCTATTGAAAAACATCATGTTATTCATATACCAGAAATGATTGAAGCTACTGACTGAATGAAAGGAGCTGGCATCTCATTTTCTTTGAATCTTCTTTATCATGCTAAGAGGAGCAGGAAAAAGCAAAAAATTTCAGAATTGCACCTTGCAATGCGGAGAAATTACAGTTTGTGCATTTACAATATTCATTGATTTTTGCCATTGAAAAGCGTCCAGAAATGATTGAAGCTACTGACTGAATGAAAGGAGCTGGCATCTCACTCTCTTTGAATCTTCTTTATCATGCTAAGAGGAGCAGGAAAAAGCAAAAAATTTCAGAATTGCACCTTGCAATGCGGAGAAATTACTGTTTGTGCATTTACAATATTCATTGATTTTTGCCATTGAAAAACGTCCAGAAATGATTGAAGGTACTGACTGAATGAAAGGAGCTGGCATCTCACTCTCTTTGAATCTTCTTTATCATGCTAAGACGAGCAGGAAAAAGCAAAAAATTTCAGAATTGCACCTTGCAATGCGGAGAAATTACTGTTTGTGCATTTACAATATTCATTGATTTTTGCCATTGAAAAATGTCCAGAAATGATTGAAGCTACTGACTGAATGAAAGGAGCTGGCATCTCACTCTCTTTGAATCTTCTTTATCATGCTAAGAGGAGCAGGAAAAAGCAAAAAATTTCAGAATTGCGCCTTGCAATGCGGAGAAATTACTGTTTGTGCATTTACAAAATTCATTGATTTTTGCCATTGAAAAATATCATGTTATTCATATACCAGAAATGATTGATGTTTTTCAATGGCAAAAATCAATGAATATTGTAAATGCACAAACAGTAATTTCTCCGCATTGCAAGGTGCAATTCTGAAATTTTTTGCTTTTTCCTGCTAATCCTAGCATGATAAAGAAGATTCAAAGAGAGTGAGATGCCAGCTCCTTTCATTCAGTCAGTAGCTTCAAACATTTCTGGACGTTTTTCAATGGCAAAAATCAATGAATATTGTAAATGCACAAACAGTAATATCTCCACATTGCAAGGTGCAATTCTGAAATTTTTTGCTTTTTCCTGTTAGTCCTAGCATGATAAAGAAGATTTAAAGAGAGTGAGATGCCAGCTCCTTTCATTCAGTCAGTAGCTTCAAACATTTCTGGTATATGAAAAACATGTTTTTCAATGGCAAAAATCAATGAATATTGTAAATGCACAAACAGTAATATCTCCACATTGCAAGGTGCAATTCTGAAATTTTTTGCTTTTTCCTGCTAATCCTAGCATGATAAAGAAGATTCAAAGAGAGTGAGATGCCAGCTCCTTTCATTCAGTCAGTAGCTTCAAACATTTCTGGTATATGAAAAACATGTTTTTCAATGGCAAAAATCAATGAATATTGTAAATGCACAAACAGTAATATCTCCACATTGCAAGGTGCAATTCTGAAATTTTTTGCTTTTTCCTGCTAATCCTAGCATGATAAAGAAGATTCAAAGAGAGTGAGATGCCAGCTCCTTTCATTCAGTCAGTAGCTTCAAACATTTCTGGACGTTTTTCAATGGCAAAAATCAATGAATATTGTAAATGCACAAACAGTAATATCTCCACATTGCAAGGTGCAATTCTGAAATTTTTTGCTTTTTCCTGCTAATCCTAGCATTATAAAGAAGATTCAAAGAGAGTGAGATGCCAGCTCCTTTCATTCAGTCAGTAGCTTCAAACATTTCTGGACGTTTTTCAATGGCAAAAATCAATGAATATTGTAAATGCACAAACAGTAATATCTCCACATTGCAAGGTGCAATTCTGAAATTTTTTGCTTTTTCCTGTTAATCCTAGCATGATAAAGAAGATTCAAAGAGAGTGAGATGCCAGCTCCTTTCATTCAGTCAGTAGCTTCAAACATTTCTGGTATATGAAAAACATGTTTTTCAATGGCAAAAATCAATGAATATTGTAAATGCACAAACAGTAATATCTCCACATTGCAAGGTGCAATTCTGAAATTTTTTGTTTTTTCATGTTAATCCTAGCATGATAAAGAAGATTCAAAGAGAGTGAGATGCCAGCTCCTTTCATTCAGTCAGTAGCTTCAAACATTTCTGGTATATGAAAAACATGTTTTTCAATGGCAAAAATCAATGAATATTGTAAATGCACAAACAGTAATATCTCCACATTGCAAGGTGCAATTCTGAAATTTTTTGCTTTTTCCTGCTAATCCTAGCATGATAAAGAAGATTCAAAGAGAGTGAGATGCCAGCTCCTTTCATTCAGTCAGTAGCTTCAAACATTTCTGGTATATGAAAAACATGTTTTTCAATGGCAAAAATCAATGAATATTGTAAATGCACAAACAGTAATATCTCCACATTGCAAGGTGCAATTCTGAAATTTTTTGCTTTTTCCTGCTAATCCTAGCATGATAAAGAAGATTCAAAGAGAGTGAGATGCCAGCTCCTTTCATTCAGTCAGTAGCTTCAAACATTTCTGGTATATGAAAAACATGTTTTTCAATGGCAAAAATCAATGAATATTGTAAATGCACAAACAGTAATATCTCCACATTGCAAGGTGCAATTCTGAAATTTTTTGCTTTTTCCTGCTAATCCTAGCATGATAAAGAAGATTCAAAGAGAGTGAGATGCCAGCTCCTTTCATTCAGTCAGTAGCTTCAAACATTTCTGGTATATGAAAAACATGTTTTTCAATGGCAAAAATCAATGAATATTGTAAATGCACAAACAGTAATATCTCCACATTGCAAGGTGCAATTCTGAAATTTTTAGCTTTTTCCTGTTAATCCTAGCATGATAAAGAAGATTCAAAGAGAGTGAGATGCCAGCTCCTTTCATTCAGTCAGTAGCTTCAAACATTTCTGGACGTTTTTCAATGGCAAAAATCAATGAATATTGTAAATGCACAAACAGTAATATCTCCACATTGCAAGGTGCAATTCTGAAATTTTTTGCTTTTTCCTGTTAATCCTAGCATGATAAAGAAGATTCAAAGAGAGTGAGATACCAGCTCCTTTCATTCAGTCAGTAGCTTCAAACATTTCTGGTATATGAAAAACATGTTTTTCAATGGCAAAAATCAATGAATATTGTAAATGCACAAACAGTAATATCTCCACATTGCAAGGTGCAATTCTGAAATTTTTTGCTTTTTCCTGCTAATCCTAGCATGATAAAGAAGATTCAAAGAGAGTGAGATGCCAGCTAATTTCATTCAGTCAGTAGCTTCAAACATTTATGGACGTTTTTCAAGGGCAAAAATCAATGAATATTGTAAATGCACAAACAGTAATATCTCCACATTGCAAGGTGAAATTCTGAAATTTTTTGCTTTTTCCTGCTAATCCTAGCATGATAAAGAAGATTCAAAGAGAGTGAGATGCCAGCTCCTTTCATTCAGTCAGTAGCTTCAAACATTTCTTGTATATGAAAAACATGTTTTTCAATGGCAAAAATCAATGAATATTGTAAATGCATAAACAGTAATATCTCCACATTGCAAGGTGCAATTCTGAAATTTTTTGCTTTTTCCTGCTAATCCTAGCATGATAAAGAAGATTCAAAGAGAGTGAGATACCAGCTCCTTTCATTCAGTCAGTAGCTTCAAACATTTCTGGACGTTTTTCAATGACAAAAATCAATGAATATTGTAAATGCACAAACAGTAATATCTCCACATTGCAAGGTGCAATTCTGTAATTTTTTGCTTTTTCCTGTTAATCCTAGCATGATAAAGAAGATTCAAAGAGAGTGAGATGCCAGCTCCTTTCATTCAAGTCAGTAGCTTCAAACATTTCTGGTATATGAAAAACATGTTTTTCAATGGCAAAAATCAATGAATATTGTAAATGCACAAACAGTAATATCTCCACATTGCAAGGTGCAATTCTGAAATTTTTTGCTTTTTCCTGCTTATCCTAGCATGATAAAGAAGATTCAAAGAGAGTGAGATGCCAGCTCCTTTCATTCAGTCAGTAGCTTCAAACATTTCTGGTATATGAAAAACATGTTTTTCAATGGCAAAAATCAATGAATATTGTAAATGCACAAACAGTAATATCTCCACATTGCAAGGTGCAATTCTGAAATTTTTTTGCTTTTTCCTGCTAATCCTAGCATGATAAAGAAGATTCAAAGAGAGTGAGATGCCAGCTCCTTTCATTCAGTCAGTAGCTTCAAACATTTCTGGACGTTTTTCAATGGCAAAATCAATGAATATTGTAAATGCACAAACAGTAATATCTCCACATTGCAAGGTGCAATTCTGAAATTTTTTGCTTTTTCCTGTTAATCCTAGCATGATAAAGAAGATTCAAAGACAGTGAGATGCCAGCTCCTTTCATTCAGTCAGTAGCTTCAAACATTTCTGGTATATGAAAAACATGTTTTTCAATGGCAAAAATCAATGAATATTGTAAATGCACAAACAGTAATATCTCCACATTGCAAGGAGCAATTCTGAAATTTTTTGCTTTTTCCTGCTAATCCTAGCATGATAAAGAAGATTCAAAGAGAGTGAGATGCCAGCACCTTTCATTCCGTCAGTAGCTTCAAACATTTCTGGTATATGAAAAACATGTTTTTCAATGGCAAAAATCAATGAATATTGTAAATGCACAAACAGTAATATCTCCACATTGCAAGGTGCAATTCTGAAATTTTTTGCTTTTTCCTGCTTATCCTAGCATGATAAAGAAGATTCAAAGAGAGTGAGATGCCAGCTCCTTTCATTCAGTCAGTAGCTTCAAACATTTCTGGACGTTTTTCAATGGCAAAATCAATGAATATTGTAAATGCACAAACAGTAATATCTCCACATTGCAAGGTGCAATTCTGAAATTTTTTGCTTTTTCCTGTTAATCCTAGCATGATAAAGAAGATTCAAAGACAGTGAGATGCCAGCTCCTTTCATTCAGTCAGTAGCTTCAAACATTTCTGGTATATGAAAAACATGTTTTTCAATGGCAAAAATCAATGAATATTGTAAATGCACAAACAGTAATATCTCCACATTGCAAGGTGCAATTCTGAAATTTTTTGCTTTTTCCTGCTAATCCTAGCATGATAAAGAAGATTCAAAGAGAGTGAGATGCCAGCTCCTTTCATTCCGTCAGTAGCTTCAAACATTTCTGGTATATGAAAAACATGTTTTTCAATGGCAAAAATCAATGAATATTGTAAATGCACAAACAGTAATATCTCCACATTGCAAGGTGCAATTCTGAAATTTTTTGCTTTTTCCTGCTAATCCTAGCATGATAAAGAAGATTCAAAGAGAGTGAGATGCCAGCTCCTTTCATTCAGTCAGTAGCTTCAAACATTTCTGGACGTTTTTCAATGGCAAAATCAATGAATATTGTAAATGCACAAACAGTAATATCTCCACATTGCAAGGTGCAATTCTGAAATTTTTTGCTTTTTCCTGCTAATCCTAGCATGATAAAGAAGATTCAAAGAGAGTGAGATGCCAGCTAATTTCATTCAGTCAGTAGCTTCAAACATTTCTGGACGTTTTTCAATGGCAAAAATCAATGAATATTGTAAATGCACAAACAGTAATATCTCCACATTGCAAGGTGCAATTCTGAAATTTTTTGCTTTTTCCTGCTAATCCTAGCATGATAAAGAAGATTCAAAGAGAGTGAGATGCCAGCTCCTTTCATTCAGTCAGTAGCTTCAAACATTTCTTGTATATGAAAAACATGTTTTTCAATGGCAAAAATCAATGAATATTGTAAATGCATAAACAGTAATATCTCCACATTGCAAGGTGCAATTCTGAAATTTTTTGCTTTTTCCTGCTAATCCTAGCATGATAAAGAAGATTCAAAGAGAGTGAGATACCAGCTCCTTTCATTCAGTCAGTAGCTTCAAACATTTCTGGACGTTTTTCAATGGCAAAAATCAATGAATATTGTAAATGCACAAACAGTAATATCTCCACATTGCAAGGTGCAATTCTGAAATTTTTTGCTTTTTCCTGTTAATCCTAGCATGATAAAGAAGATTCAAAGAGAGTGAGATGCCAGCTCCTTTCATTCAAGTCAGTAGCTTCAAACATTTCTGGTATATGAAAAACATGTTTTTCAATGGCAAAAATCAATGAATATTGTAAATGCACAAACAGTAATATCTCCACATTGCAAGGTGCAATTCTGAAATTTTTTGCTTTTTCCTGCTTATCCTAGCATGATAAAGAAGATTCAAAGAGAGTGAGATGCCAGCTCCTTTCATTCAGTCAGTAGCTTCAAACATTTCTGGTATATGAAAAACATGTTTTTCAATGGCAAAAATCAATGAATATTGTAAATGCACAAACAGTAATATCTCCACATTGCAAGGTGCAATTCTGAAATTTTTTTGCTTTTTCCTGCTAATCCTAGCATGATAAAGAAGATTCAAAGAGAGTGAGATGCCAGCTCCTTTCATTCAGTCAGTAGCTTCAAACATTTCTGGACGTTTTTCAATGGCAAAATCAATGAATATTGTAAATGCACAAACAGTAATATCTCCACATTGCAAGGTGCAATTCTGAAATTTTTTGCTTTTTCCTGTTAATCCTAGCATGATAAAGAAGATTCAAAGACAGTGAGATGCCAGCTCCTTTCATTCAGTCAGTAGCTTCAAACATTTCTGGTATATGAAAAACATGTTTTTCAATGGCAAAAATCAATGAATATTGTAAATGCACAAACAGTAATATCTCCACATTGCAAGGTGCAATTCTGAAATTTTTTGCTTTTTCCTGCTAATCCTAGCATGATAAAGAAGATTCAAAGAGAGTGAGATGCCAGCACCTTTCATTCCGTCAGTAGCTTCAAACATTTCTGGTATATGAAAAACATGTTTTTCTATTGCAAAAATCAATGAATATTGTAAATGCACAAACAGTAATATCTCCACATTGCAAGGTGCAATTCTGAAATTTTTTGCTTTTTCCTGCTTATCCTAGCATGATAAAGAAGATTCAAAGAGAGTGAGATGCCAGCTCCTTTCATTCAGTCAGTAGCTTCAAACATTTCTGGACATTTTTCAATGGCAAAATCAATGAATATTGTAAATGCACAAACAGTAATATCTCCACATTGCAAGGTGCAATTCTGAAATTTTTTGCTTTTTCCTGTTAATCCTAGCATGATAAAGAAGATTCAAAGACAGTGAGATGCCAGCTCCTTTCATTCAGTCAGTAGCTTCAAACATTTCTGGTATATGAAAAACATGTTTTTCAATGGCAAAAATCAATGAATATTGTAAATGCACAAACAGTAATATCTCCACATTGCAAGGTGCAATTCTGAAATTTTTTGCTTTTTCCTGCTAATCCTAGCATGATAAAGAAGATTCAAAGAGAGTGAGATGCCAGCTCCTTTCATTCCGTCAGTAGCTTCAAACATTTCTGGTATATGAAAAACATGTTTTTCAATGGCAAAAATCAATGAATATTGTAAATGCACAAACAGTAATATCTCCACATTGCAAGGTGCAATTCTGAAATTTTTTGCTTTTTCCTGCTAATCCTAGCATGATAAAGAAGATTCAAAGAGAGTGAGATGCCAGCTCCTTTCATTCAGTCAGTAGCTTCAAACATTTCTGGACGTTTTTCAATGGCAAAATCAATGAATATTGTAAATGCACAAACAGTAATATCTCCACATTGCAAGGTGCAATTCTGAAATTTTTTGCTTTTTCCTGCTAATCCTAGCATGATAAAGAAGATTCAAAGAGAGTGAGATGCCAGCTAATTTCATTCAGTCAGTAGCTTCAAACATTTCTGGACGTTTTTCAATGGCAAAAATCAATGAATATTGTAAATGCACAAACAGTAATATCTCCACATTGCAAGGTGCAATTCTGAAATTTTTTGCTTTTTCCTGCTAATCCTAGCATGATAAAGAAGATTCAAAGAGAGTGAGATGCCAGCTCCTTTCATTCAGTCAGTAGCTTCAAACATTTCTTGTATATGAAAAACATGTTTTTCAATGGCAAAAATCAATGAATATTGTAAATGCACAAACAGTAATATCTCCACATTGCAAGGTGCAATTCTGAAATTTTTTGCTTTTTCCTGCTAATCCTAGCATGATAAAGAAGATTCAAAGAGAGTGAGATACCAGCTCCTTTCATTCAGTCAGTAGCTTCAAACATTTCTGGACGTTTTTCAATGGCAAAAATCAATGAATATTGTAAATGCACAAACAGTAATATCTCCACATTGCAAGGTGCAATTCTGAAATTTTTTGCTTTTTCCTGTTAATCCTAGCATGATAAAGAAGATTCAAAGAGAGTGAGATGCCAGCTCCTTTCATTCAAGTCAGTAGCTTCAAACATTTCTGGTATATGAAAAACATGTTTTTCAATGGCAAAAATCAATGAATATTGTAAATGCACAAACAGTAATATCTCCACATTGCAAGGTGCAATTCTGAAATTTTTTGCTTTTTCCTGCTTATCCTAGCATGATAAAGAAGATTCAAAGAGAGTGAGATGCCAGCTCCTTTCATTCAGTCAGTAGCTTCAAACATTTCTGGTATATGAAAAACATGTTTTTCAATGGCAAAAATCAATGAATATTGTAAATGCACAAACAGTAATATCTCCACATTGCAAGGTGCAATTCTGAAATTTTTTTGCTTTTTCCTGCTAATCCTAGCATGATAAAGAAGATTTAAAGAGAGTGAGATGCCAGCACCTTTCATTCAGTAAGTAGCTTCAAACATTTCTGGACGTTTTTCAATGGCAAAATCAATGAATATTGTAAATGCACAAACAGTAATATCTCCACATTGCAAGGTGCAATTCTGAAATTTTTTGCTTTTTCCTGTTAATCCTAGCATGATAAAGAAGATTCAAAGACAGTGAGATGCCAGCTCCTTTCATTCAGTCAGTAGCTTCAAACATTTCTGGTATATGAAAAACATGTTTTTCAATGGCAAAAATCAATGAATATTGTAAATGCACAAACAGTAATATCTCCACATTGCAAGGTGCAATTCTGAAATTTTTTGCTTTTTCCTGCTAATCCTAGCATGATAAAGAAGATTCAAAGAGAGTGAGATGCCAGCTCCTTTCATTCCGTCAGTAGCTTCAAACATTTCTGGTATATGAAAAACATGTTTTTCAATGGCAAAAATCAATGAATATTGTAAATGCACAAACAGTAATATCTCCACATTGCAAGGTGCAATTCTGAAATTTTTTGCTTTTTCCTGCTAATCCTAGCATGATAAAGAAGATTCAAAGAGAGTGAGATGCCAGCTCCTTTCATTCAGTCAGTAGCTTCAAACATTTCTGGACGTTTTTCAATGGCAAAAATCAATGAATATTGTAAATGCACAAACAGTAATATCTCCACATTGCAAGGTGCAATTCTGAAATTTTTTGCTTTTTCCTGCTAATCCTAGCATGATAAAGAAGATTCAAAGAGAGTGAGATGCCAGCTCCTTTCATTCAGTCAGTAGCTTCAAACATTTCTTGTATATGAAAAACATGTTTTTCAATGGCAAAAATCAATGAATATTGTAAATGCACAAACAGCAATATCTCCACATTGCAAGGTGCAATTCTGAAATTTTTTGCTTTTTCCTGCTAATCCTAGCATGATAAAGAAGATTCAAAGAGAGTGAGATGCCAGCTCCTTTCATTCAGTCAGTAGCTTCAAACATTTCTGGACGTTTTTCAATGGCAAAAATCAATGAATATTGTAAATGCACAAACAGTAATATCTCCACATTGCAAGGTGCAATTCTGAAATTTTTTGCTTTTTCCTGTTAATCCTAGCATGATAAAGAAGATTCAAAGAGAGTGAGATGCCAGCTCCTTTCATTCAGTCAGTAGCTTCAAACATTTCTGGTATATGAAAAACATGTTTTTCAAGGGCAAAAATCAATGAATATTGTAAATGCACAAACAGTAATATCTCCACATTGCAAGGTGCAATTCTGAAATTTTTTGCTTTTTCCTGCTAATCCTAGCATGATAAAGAAGATTCAAAGAGAGTGAGATGCCAGCTCCTTTCATTCAGTCAGTAGCTTCAAACATTTCTGGTATATGAAAAACATGTTTTTCAATGGCAAAAATCAATGAATATTGTAAATGCACAAACAGTAATATCTCCACATTGCAAGGTGCAATTCTGAAATTTTTTGCTTTTTCCTGCTAATCCAAGCATGATAAAGAAGATTCAAAGAGAGTGAGATGCCAGCTCCTTTCATTCAGTCAGTAGCTTCAAACATTTCTGGTATATGAATAACATGATGTTTTTCAATGGCAAAAATCAATGAATATTGTAAATGCACAAACAGTAATTTCTCCGCATTGCAAGGTGCAATTCTGAAATTTTTTGCTTTTTCCTGCTCCTCTTAGCATGATAAAGAAGATTCAAAGAGAGTGAGATGCCAGCTCCTTTCATTCAGTCAGTAGCTTCAAACATTTCTGGTATATGAATAACATGATGTTTTTCAATGGCAAAAATCAATGAATATTGTAAATGCACAAACAGTAATTTCTCCGCATTGCAAGGTGCAATTCTGAAATTTTTTGCTTTTTCCTGCTCCTCTTAGCATGATAAAGACGATTCAAAGAGAGTGAGATGCCAGCTCCTTTCATTCAGTCAGTAGCTTCAATCATTTCTGGACGTTTTTCAATGGCAAAAATCAATGAATATTGTAAATGCACAAACAGTAATTTCTCCGCATTGCAAGGTGCAATTCTGAAATTTTTTGCTTTTTCCTGCTCCTCTTAGCATGATAAAGAAAATTCAGAGTGAGATGCCAGCTGCTTTCATTCAGTCAGTAGCTTCAATCATTTCTGGACGTTTTTCAATGGCAAAAATCAATGAATATTGTAAATGCACAAACAGTAATATCTCCACATTGCAAGGTGCAATTCTGAAATTTTTTGCTTTTTCCTGTTAATCCTAGCATGATAAAGAAGATTCAAAGAGAGTGAGATGCCAGCTCCTTTCATTCAGTCAGTAGCTTCAAACATTTCTGGTATATGAAAAACATGTTTTTCAATGGCAAAAATCAATGAATATTGTAAATGCACAAACAGTAATATCTCCACATTGCAAGGTGCAATTCTGAAATTTTTTGCTTTTTCCTGCTAATCCAAGCATGATAAAGAAGATTCAAAGAGAGTGAGATGCCAGCTCCTTTCATTCAGTCAGTAGCTTCAAACATTTCTGGTATATGAATAACATGATGTTTTTCAATGGCAAAAATCAATGAATATTGTAAATGCACAAACAGTAATTTCTCCGCATTGCAAGGTGCAATTCTGAAATTTTTTGCTTTTTCCTGCTCCTCTTAGCATGATAAAGAAGATTCAAAGAGAGTGAGATGCCAGCTCCTTTCATTCAGTCAGTAGCTTCAAACATTTCTGGTATATGAATAACATGATGTTTTTCAATGGCAAAAATCAATGAATATTGTAAATGCACAAACAGTAATTTCTCCGCATTGCAAGGTGCAATTCTGAAATTTTTTGCTTTTTCCTGCTCCTCTTAGCATGATAAAGACGATTCAAAGAGAGTGAGATGCCAGCTCCTTTCATTCAGTCAGTAGCTTCAATCATTTCTGGACGTTTTTCAATGGCAAAAATCAATGAATATTGTAAATGCACAAACAGTAATTTCTCCGCATTGCAAGGTGCAATTCTGAAATTTTTTGCTTTTTCCTGCTCCTCTTAGCATGATAAAGAAAATTCAGAGTGAGATGCCAGCTGCTTTCATTCAGTCAGTAGCTTCAATCATTTCTGGACGTTTTTCAATGGCAAAAATCAATGAATATTGTAAATGCACAAACAGTAATTTCTCCGCATTGCAAGGTGCAATTCTGAAATTTTTTGCTTTTTCCTGCTCCTCTTAGCATGATAAAGAAGATTCAAAGAGAGTGAGATGCCAGCTCCTTTCATTCAGTCAGTAGCTTCAAACATTTCTGGTATATGAATAACATGATGTTTTTCAATGGCAAAAATCAATGAATATTGTAAATGCACAAACAGTAATTTCTCCGCATTGCAAGGTGCAATTCTGAAATTTTTTGCTTTTTCCTGCTCCTCTTAGCATGATAAAGAAGATTCAAAGAGAGTGAGATGCCAGCTCCTTTCGTTCAGTCAGTAGCTTCAATCATTTCTGGACGTTTTTCAAAGGCAAAAATCATTGAATATTGTAAATGCACAAACAGTAATTTCTCCGCATTGCAAGGTGCAATTCTGAAATTTTTTACTTTTTCCTGCTCCTCTTAGCATGATAAAGAAGATTCAAAGAGAGTGAGATGCCAGCTCCTTTTATTCAGTCAGTAGCTTCAATCATTTCTGGTATATGAATATCATGATGTTTTTCAATGGCAAAAATCAATGAATATTGTAAATGCACAAACAGTAATTTCTCCGCATTGCAAGGTGCAATTCTGAAGTTTTTTGCTTTTTCCTGCTCCTCTTAGCATGATAAAGAAGATTCAAAGAGAGTGAGATGCCAGCTCCTTTCATTCAGTCAGTATCTTCAATCATTTCTGGACGTTTTTCAATGGCAAAAATCATTGAATATTGTAAATGCACAAACAGTAATTTCTCCGCATTGCAAGGTGCAATTCTGAAATTTTTTACTTTTTCCTGCTCCTCTTAGCATGATAAAGAAGATTCAAAGAGAGTGAGATGCCAGCTCCTTTCATTCAGTCAGTAGCTTCAATCATTTCTGGTATATGAATAACATGATGTTTTTCAATGTCAAAAATCAATGAATATTGTAAATGCACAAACAGTAATTTCTCCGCATTGCAAGGTGCAATTCTGAAATTTTTTGCTTTTTCCTGCTCCTCTTAGCATGATAAAGAAGATTCAAAGAGAGTGAGATGCCAGCTCCTTTCATTCAGTCAGTAGCTTCAATCATTTCTGGACGTTTTACAATGGCAAAAATCAATGAATATTGTAAATGCACAAACAGTAATTTCTCCGCATTGCAAGGTGCAATTCTGAAATTTTTTGCTTTTTCCTGCTCCTCTTAGCATGATAAAGAAGATTCAAAGAGAGTGAGATGCCAGCTCCTTTCATTCAGTCAGTAGCTTCAATCATTTCTGGTATATGAATAACATGATGTTTTTCAATGTCAAAAATCAATGAATATTGTAAATGCACAAACAGTAATTTCTCCGCATTGCAAGGTGCAATTCTGAAATTTTTTGCTTTTTCCTGCTCCTCTTAGCATGATAAAGAAGATTCAAAGAGAGTGAGATGCCAGCTCCTTTCATTCAGTCAGTAGCTTCAATCATTTCTGGACGTTTTTCAATGGCAAAAATCAATGAATATTGTAAATGCACAAACAGTAATTTCTCCGCATTGCAAGGTGCAATTCTGAAATTTTTTGCTTTTTCCTGCTCCTCTTAGCATGATAAAGAAAATTCAGAGTGAGATGCCAGCTCCTTTCATTCAGTCAGTAGCTTCAATCATTTCTGGACGTTTTTCAATGGCAAAAATCAATGAATATTGTAAATGCACAAACAGTAATTTCTCCGCATTGCAAGGTGCAATTCTGAAATTTTTTGCTTTTTCCTGCTCCTCTTAGCATGATAAAGAAGATTCAAAGAGAGTGAGATGCCAGCTCCTTTCATTCAGTCAGTAGCTTCAAACATTTCTGGTATATGAATAACATGATGTTTTTCAATGGCAAAAATCAATGAATATTGTAAATGCACAAACAGTAATTTCTCCGCATTGCAAGGTGCAATTCTGAAATTTTTTGCTTTTTCCTGCTCCTCTTAGCATGATAAAGAAGATTCAAAGAGAGTGAGATGCCAGCTCCTTTCGTTCAGTCAGTAGCTTCAATCATTTCTGGACGTTTTTCAAAGGCAAAAATCATTGAATATTGTAAATGCACAAACAGTAATTTCTCCGCATTGCAAGGTGCAATTCTGAAATTTTTTACTTTTTCCTGCTCCTCTTAGCATGATAAAGAAGATTCAAAGAGAGTGAGATGCCAGCTCCTTTCATTCAGTCAGTAGCTTCAATCATTTCTGGTATATGAATAACATGATGTTTTTCAATGGCAAAAATCAATGAATATTGTAAATGCACAAACAGTAATTTCTCCGCATTGCAAGGTGCAATTCTGAAGTTTTTTGCTTTTTCCTGCTCCTCTTAGCATGATAAAGAAGATTCAAAGAGAGTGAGATGCCAGCTCCTTTCATTCAGTCAGTAGCTTCAATCATTTCTGGACGTTTTTCAATGGCAAAAATCATTGAATATTGTAAATGCACAAACAGTAATTTCTCCGCATTGCAAGGTGCAATTCTGAAATTTTTTACTTTTTCCTGCTCCTCTTAGCATGATAAAGAAGATTCAAAGAGAGTGAGATGCCAGCTCCTTTCATTCAGTCAGTAGCTTCAATCATTTCTGGTATATGAATAACATGATGTTTTTCAATGGCAAAAATCAATGAATATTGTAAATGCACAAACAGTAATTTCTCCGCATTGCAAGGTGCAATTCTGAAATTTTTTGCTTTTTCCTGCTCCTCTTAGCATAATAAAGAAGATTCAAAGAAAGTGAGATGCCAGCTCCTTTCATTCAGTCAGTAGCTTCAATCATTTCTGGACGTTTTTCAATGGCAAACATCAATGAATATTGTAAATGCACAAACAGTAATTTCTTCGCATTGCAAGGTGCAATTCTGAAATTTTTTGCTTTTTCCTGCTCCTCTTAGCATGATAAACAAGATTCAAAGAGAGTGAGATGCCAGCTCCTTTCATTCAGTCAGTAGCTTCAATCATTTCTGGACGTTTTTCAATGGCAAAAATCAATGAATATTGTAAATGCACAAACAGTAATTTCTCCGCATTGCAAGGTGCAATTCTGAAATTTTTTACTTTTTCCTGCTCCTCTTAGCATGATAAAGAAGATTCAAAGAGAGTGAGATGCCAGCTCCTTTCATTCAGTCAGTAGCTTCAAACATTCCTGGTATATGAATAACATAATGTTTTTCAATGGCAAAAATCAATGAATATTGTAAATGCACAAACAGTAATTTCTCCGCATTGCAAGGTGCAATTCTGAAATTTTTTGCTTTTTCCTGCTCCTCTTAGCATGATAAAGAAGATTCAAAGAGAGTGAGATGCCAGCTCCTTTCATTCAGTCAGTAGCTTCAATCATTTCTGGACGTTTTTCAATTGCAAAAATCAATGAATATTGTAAATGCACAAACAGTAATTTCTCCGCATTGCAAGGTGCAATTCTGAAATTTTTTGCTTTTTCCTGCTCCTCTTAGCATGATAAAGAAGATTCAAAGAGAGTGAGATGCCAGCTCCTTTCATTCAGTCAGTAGCTTCAAACATTTCTGGTATATGAATAACATGATGTTTTTCAATGGCAAAAATCAATGAATATTGTAAATGCACAAACAGTAATTTCTCCGCATTGCAAGGTGCAATTCTGAAATTTTTTGCTTTTTCCTGCTCCTCTTAGCATGATAAAGAAGATTCAAAGAGAGTGAGATGCCAGCTCCTTTATTTCAGTCAGTAGCATCAATCATTTCTGGTATATGAATAACATGATGTTTTTCAATGGCAAAAATCAATGAATATTGTAAATGCACAAACAGTAATTTCTCCGCATTGCAAGGTGCAATTCTGAAATGTTTTGCTTTTTCCTGCTCCTCTTAGCATGATAAAGAAGATTCAAAGAGAGTGAGATGCCAGCTCCTTTCGTTCAGTCAGTAGCTTCAATCATTTCTGGACGTTTTTCAAAGGCAAAAATCATTGAATATTGTAAATGCACAAACAGTAATTTCTCCGCATTGCAAGGTGCAATTCTGAAATTTTTTACTTTTTCCTGCTCCTCTTAGCATGATAAAGAAGATTCAAAGAGAGTGAGATGCCAGCTCCTTTCATTCAGTCAGTAGCTTCAATCATTTCTGGTATTTGAATAACATGATGTTTTTCAATGGCAAAAATCAATGAATATTGTAAATGCACAAACAGTAATTTCTCCGCATTGCAAGGTGCAATTCTGAAATTTTTTGCTTTTTCCTGCTCCTCTTAGCATGATAACGAAGATTCAAAGAGAGTGAGATGCCAGCTCCTTTCATTCAGTCAGTAGCTTCAATCATTTCTGGACGTTTTTCAATGGCAAAAATCATTGAATATTGTAAATGCACAAACAGTAATTTCTCCGCATTGCAAGGTGCAATTCTGAAATTTTTTACTTTTTCCTGCTCCTCTTAGCATGATAAAGAAGATTCAAAGAGAGTGAGATGCCAGCTCCTTTCATTCAGTCAGTAGCTTCAATCATTTCTGGTATATGAATAACATGATGTTTTTCAATGGCAAAAATCAATGAATATTGTAAATGCACAAACAGTAATTTCTCCGCATTGCAAGGTGCAATTCTGAAATTTTTTGCTTTTTCCTGCTCCTCTTAGCATGATAAAGAAGATTCAAAGAGAGTGAGATGCCAGCTCCTTTCATTCAGTCAGTAGCTTCAATCATTTCTGGACGTTTTTCAATGGCAAAAATCAATGAATATTGTAAATGCACAAACAGTAATTTCTCCGCATTGCAAGGTGCAATTCTGAAATTTTTTGCTTTTTCCTGCTCCTCTTAGCATGATAAACAAGATTAAAAGAGAGTGAGATGCCAGCTCCTTTCATTCAGTCAGTAGCATCAATCATTTCTGGACGTTTTTCAATGGCAAAAATCAATGAATATTGTAAATGCACAAACAGTAATTTCTCCGCATTGCAAGGTGCAATTCTGAAATTTTTTGCTTTTTCCTGCTCCTCTTAGCATGATAAAGAAGATTCAAAGAGAGTGAGATGCCAGCTCCTTTCATTCAGTCAGTAGCTTCAAACATTCCTGGTATATGAATAACATGATGTTTTTCAATGGCAAAAATCAATGAATATTGTAAATGCACAAACAGTAATTTCTCCGCATTGCAAGGTGCAATTCTGAAATTTTTTGCTTTTTCCTGCTCCTCTTAGCATGATAAAGAAGATTCAAAGAGAGTGAGATGCCAGCTCCTTTCATTCAGTCAGTAGCTTCAATCATTTCTGGACGTTTTTCAATTGCAAAAATCAATGAATATTGTAAATGCACAAACAGTAATTTCTCCGCATTGCAAGGTGCAACTCTGAAATTTTTTGCTTTTTCCTGCTCCTCTTAGCATGATAAAGAAGATTCAAAGAGAGTGAGATGCCAGCTCCTTTCATTCAGTCAGTAGCTTCAATCATTTCTGGTATATGAATAACGTGATGTTTTTCAATGGCAAAAATCAATGAATATTGTAAATGCACAAACAGTAATTTCTCCGCATTGCAAGGTGCAATTCTGAAATTTTTTGCTTTTTCCTGCTCCTCTTAGCATGATAAAGAAGATTCAAAGAGAGTGAGATGCCAGCTCCTTTCATTCAGTCAGTAGCTTCAAACATTTCTGGTATATGAATAACATGATGTTTTTCAATGGCAAAAATCAATGAATATTGTAAATGCACAAACAGTAATTTCTCCGCATTGCAAGGTGCAATTCTGAAATTTTTTGCTTTTTCCTGCTCCTCTTAGCATGATAAAGAAGATTCAAGGAGAGTGAGATGCCAGCTCCTTTCATTCAGTCAGTAGCTTCAAACATTTCTGGTATATGAATAACATGATGTTTTTCAATGGCAAAAATCAATGAATATTGTAAATGCACAAACAGTAATTTCTCCGCATTGCAAGGTGCAATTCTGAAATTTTTTGCTTTATCCTGCTCCTCTTAGCATGATAAAGAAGATTCAAAGAGAGTGAGATGCCAGCTCCTTTCATTCAGTCAGTAGCTTCAATCATTTCTGGACGTTTTTCAATGGCAAAAATCATTGAATATTGTAAATGCACAAACAGTAATTTCTCCGCATTGCAAGGTGCAATTCTGAAATTTTTTACTTTTTCCTGCTCCTCTTAGCATGATAAAGAAGATTCAAAGAGAGTGAGATGCCAGCTCCTTTCATTCAGTCAGTAGCTTCAAACATTCCTGGTATATGAATAACATAATGTTTTTCAATGGCAAAAATCAATGAATATTGTAAATGCACAAACAGTAATTTCTCCGCATTGCAAGGTGCAATTCTGAAATTTTTTGCTTTTTCCTGCTCCTCTTAGCATGATAAAGAAGATTCAAAGAGAGTGAGATGCCAGCTCCTTTCATTCAGTCAGTAGCTTCAATCATTTCTGGACGTTTTTCAATTGCAAAAATCAATGAATATTGTAAATGCACAAACAGTAATTTCTCCGCATTGCAAGGTGCAATTCTGAAATTTTTTGCTTTTTCCTGCTCCTCTTAGCATGATAAAGAAGATTCAAAGAGAGTGAGATGCCAGCTCCTTTCATTCAGTCAGTAGCTTCAAACATTTCTGGTATATGAATAACATGATGTTTTTCAATGGCAAAAATCAATGAATATTGTAAATGCACAAACAGTAATTTCTCCGCATTGCAAGGTGCAATTCTGAAATTTTTTGCTTTTTCCTGCTCCTCTTAGCATGATAAAGAAGATTCAAAGAGAGTGAGATGCCAGCTCCTTTCATTCAGTCAGTAGCATCAATCATTTCTGGTATATGAATAACATGATGTTTTTCAATGGCAAAAATCAATGAATATTGTAAATGCACAAACAGTAATTTCTCCGCATTGCAAGGTGCAATTCTGAAATTTTTTGCTTTTTCCTGCTCCTCTTAGCATGATAAAGAAGATTCAAAGAGAGTGAGATGCCAGCTCCTTTCGTTCAGTCAGTAGCTTCAATCATTTCTGGACGTTTTTCAAAGGCAAAAATCATTGAATATTGTAAATGCACAAACAGTAATTTCTCCGCATTGCAAGGTGCAATTCTGAAATTTTTTACTTTTTCCTGCTCCTCTTAGCATGATAAAGAAGATTCAAAGAGAGTGAGATGCCAGCTCCTTTCATTCAGTCAGTAGCTTCAATCATTTCTGGTATATGAATAACATGATGTTTTTCAATGGCAAAAATCAATGAATATTGTAAATGCACAAACAGTAATTTCTCCGCATTGCAAGGTGCAATTCTGAAATTTTTTGCTTTTTCCTGCTCCTCTTAGCATGATAAAGAAGATTCAAAGAGAGTGAGATGCCAGCTCCTTTCATTCAGTCAGTAGCTTCAATCATTTCTGGACGTTTTTCAATGGCAAAAATCATTGAATATTGTAAATGCACAAACAGTAATTTCTCCGCATTGCAAGGTGCAATTCTGAAATTTTTTACTTTTTCCTGCTCCTCTTACATGATAAAGAAGATTCAAAGAGAGTGAGATGCCAGCTCCTTTCATTCAGTCAGTAGCTTCAATCATTTCTGGTATATGAATAACATGATGTTTTTCAATGGCAAAAATCAATGAATATTGTAAATGCACAAACAGTAATTTCTCCGCATTGCAAGGTGCAATTCTGAAATTTTTTGCTTTTTCCTGCTCCTCTTAGCATGATAAAGAAGATTCAAAGAGAGTGAGATGCCAGCTCCTTTCATTCAGTCAGTAGCTTCAATCATTTCTGGACGTTTTTCAATGGCAAAAATCAATGAATATTGTAAATGCACAAACAGTAATTTCTCCGCATTGCAAGGTGCAATTCTGAAATTTTTTGCTTTTTCCTGCTCCTCTTAGCATGATAAAGAAGATTCAAAGAGAGTGAGATGCCAGCTCCTTTCATTCAGTCAGTAGCTTCAAACATTCCTGGAATATGAATAACATGATGTTTTTCAATGGCAAAAATCAATGAATATTGTAAATGCACAAACAGTAATTTCTCCGCATTGCAAGGTGCAATTCTGAAATTTTTTGCTTTTTCCTGCTCCTCTTAGCATGACAACGAAGATTCAAAGAGAGTGAGATGCCAGCTCCTTTCATTCAGTCAGTAGCTTCAATCATTTCTGGACGTTTTTCAATGGCAAAAATCATTGAATATTGTAAATGCACAAACAGTAATTTCTCCGCATTGCAAGGTGCAATTCTGAAATTTTTTACTTTTTCCTGCTCCTCTTAGCATGATAAAGAAGATTCAAAGAGAGTGAGATGCCAGCTCCTTTCATTCAGTCAGTAGCTTCAATCATTTCTGGTATATGAATAACATGATGTTTTTCAATGGCAAAAATCAATGAATATTGTAAATGCACAAACAGTAATTTCTCCGCATTGCAAGGTGCAATTCTGAAATTTTTTGCTTTTTCCTGCTCCTCTTAGCATGATAAAGAAGATTCAAAGAGAGTGAGATGCCAGCTCCTTTCATTCAGTCAGTAGCTTCAATCATTTCTGGACGTTTTTCAATGGCAAAAATCAATGAATATTGTAAATGCACAAACAGTAATTTCTCCGCATTGCAAGGTGCAATTCTGAAATTTTTTGCTTTTTCCTGCTCCTCTTAGCATGATAAACAAGATTAAAAGAGAGTGAGATGCCAGCTCCTTTCATTCAGTCAGTAGCTTCAATCATTTCTGGACGTTTTTCAATGGCAAAAATCAATGAATATTGTAAATGCACAAACAGTAATTTCTCCGCATTGCAAGGTGCAATTCTGAAATTTTTTGCTTTTTCCTGCTCCTCTTAGCATGATAAAGAAGATTCAAAGAGAGTGAGATGCCAGCTCCTTTCATTCAGTCAGTAGTTTCAAACATTCCTGGTATATGAATAACATGATGTTTTTCAATGGCAAAAATCAATGAATATTGTAAATGCACAAACAGTAATTTCTCCGCATTGCAAGGTGCAATTCTGAAATTTTTTGCTTTTTCCTGCTCCTCTTAGCATGATAAAGAAGATTCAAAGAGAGTGAGATGCCAGCTCCTTTCATTCAGTCAGTAGCTTCAATCATTTCTGGACGTTTTTCAATTGCAAAAATCAATGAATATTGTAAATGCACAAACAGTAATTTCTCCGCATTGCAAGGTGCAACTCTGAAATTTTTTGCTTTTTCCTGCTCCTCTTAGCATGATAAAGAAGATTCAAAGAGAGTGAGATGCCAGCTCCTTTCATTCAGTCAGTAGCTTCAATCATTTCTGGTATATGAATAACGTGATGTTTTTCAATGGCAAAAATCAATGAATATTGTAAATGCACAAACAGTAATTTCTCCGCATTGCAAGGTGCAATTCTGAAATTTTTTGCTTTTTCCTGCTCCTCTTAGCATGATAAAGAAGATTCAAAGAGAGTGAGATGCCAGCTCCTTTCATTCAGTCAGTAGCTTCAAACATTTCTGGTATATGAATAACATGATGTTTTTCAATGGCAAAAATCAATGAATATTGTAAATGCACAAACAGTAATTTCTCCGCATTGCAAGGTGCAATTCTGAAATTTTTTGCTTTTTCCTGCTCCTCTTAGCATGATAAAGAAGATTCAAGGAGAGTGAGATGCCAGCTCCTTTCATTCAGTCAGTAGCTTCAAACATTTCTGGTATATGAATAACATGATGTTTTTCAATGGCAAAAATCAATGAATATTGTAAATGCACAAACAGTAATTTCTCCGCATTGCAAGGTGCAATTCTGAAATTTTTTGCTTTATCCTGCTCCTCTTAGCATGATAAAGAAGATTCAAAGAGAGTGAGATGCCAGCTCCTTTCATTCAGTCAGTAGCTTCAATCATTTCTGGACGTTTTTCAATGGCAAAAATCATTGAATATTGTAAATGCACAAACAGTAATTTCTCCGCATTGCAAGGTGCAATTCTGAAATTTTTTACTTTTTCCTGCTCCTCTTAGCATGATAAAGAAGATTCAAAGAGAGTGAGATGCCAGCTCCTTTCATTCAGTCAGTAGCTTCAAACATTCCTGGTATATGAATAACATAATGTTTTTCAATGGCAAAAATCAATGAATATTGTAAATGCACAAACAGTAATTTCTCCGCATTGCAAGGTGCAATTCTGAAATTTTTTGCTTTTTCCTGCTCCTCTTAGCATGATAAAGAAGATTCAAAGAGAGTGAGATGCCAGCTCCTTTCATTCAGTCAGTAGCTTCAATCATTTCTGGACGTTTTTCAATTGCAAAAATCAATGAATATTGTAAATGCACAAACAGTAATTTCTCCGCATTGCAAGGTGCAATTCTGAAATTTTTTGCTTTTTCCTGCTCCTCTTAGCATGATAAAGAAGATTCAAAGAGAGTGAGATGCCAGCTCCTTTCATTCAGTCAGTAGCTTCAAACATTTCTGGTATATGAATAACATGATGTTTTTCAATGGCAAAAATCAATGAATATTGTAAATGCACAAACAGTAATTTCTCCGCATTGCAAGGTGCAATTCTGAAATTTTTTGCTTTTTCCTGCTCCTCTTAGCATGATAAAGAAGATTCAAAGAGAGTGAGATGCCAGCTCCTTTCATTCAGTCAGTAGCATCAATCATTTCTGGTATATGAATAACATGATGTTTTTCAATGGCAAAAATCAATGAATATTGTAAATGCACAAACAGTAATTTCTCCGCATTGCAAGGTGCAATTCTGAAATTTTTTGCTTTTTCCTGCTCCTCTTAGCATGATAAAGAAGATTCAAAGAGAGTGAGATGCCAGCTCCTTTCGTTCAGTCAGTAGCTTCAATCATTTCTGGACGTTTTTCAAAGGCAAAAATCATTGAATATTGTAAATGCACAAACAGTAATTTCTCCGCATTGCAAGGTGCAATTCTGAAATTTTTTACTTTTTCCTGCTCCTCTTAGCATGATAAAGAAGATTCAAAGAGAGTGAGATGCCAGCTCCCTTCATTCAGTCAGTAGCTTCAATCATTTCTGGTATATGAATAACATGATGTTTTTCAATGGCAAAAATCAATGAATATTGTAAATGCACAAACAGTAATTTCTCCGCATTGCAAGGTGCAATTCTGAAATTTTTTGCTTTTTCCTGCTCCTCTTAGCATGATAAAGAAGATTCAAAGAGAGTGAGATGCCAGCTCCTTTCATTCAGTCAGTAGCTTCAATCATTTCTGGACGTTTTTCAATGGCAAAAATCATTGAATATTGTAAATGCACAAACAGTAATTTCTCCGCATTGCAAGGTGCAATTCTGAAATTTTTTACTTTTTCCTGCTCCTCTTACATGATAAAGAAGATTCAAAGAGAGTGAGATGCCAGCTCCTTTCATTCAGTCAGTAGCTTCAATCATTTCTGGTATATGAATAACATGATGTTTTTCAATGGCAAAAATCAATGAATATTGTAAATGCACAAACAGTAATTTCTCCGCATTGCAAGGTGCAATTCTGAAATTTTTTGCTTTTTCCTGCTCCTCTTAGCATGATAAAGAAGATTCAAAGAGAGTGAGATGCCAGCTCCTTTCATTCAGTCAG
The DNA here is from genome assembly GCF_046119375.1 of Phyllobates terribilis. Lineage (NCBI taxonomy): Eukaryota > Metazoa > Chordata > Amphibia > Anura > Dendrobatidae > Phyllobates > Phyllobates terribilis. The sequence goes on along the minus strand of NW_027364647.1, from coordinate 77,774 downwards.
TAGCTTCAATCATTTCTGGACGTTTTTCAATGGCAAAAATCAATGAATATTGTAAATGCACAAACAGTAATTTCTCCGCATTGCAAGGTGCAATTCTGAAATTTTTTGCTTTTTCCTGCTCCTCTTAGCATGATAAAGAAGATTCAAAGAGAGTGAGATGCCAGCTCCTTTCATTCAGTCAGTAGCTTCAAACATTCCTGGAATATGAATAACATGATGTTTTTCAATGGCAAAAATCAATGAATATTGTAAATGCACAAACAGTAATTTCTCCGCATTGCAAGGTGCAATTCTGAAATTTTTTGCTTTTTCCTGCTCCTCTTAGCATGATAAAGAAGATTCAAAGAGAGTGAGATGCCAGCTCCTTTCATTCAGTCAGTAGCTTCAATCATTTCTGGACGTTTTTCAATTGCAAAAATCAATGAATATTGTAAATGCACAAACAGTAATTTCTCCGCATTGCAAGGTGCAACTCTGAAATTTTTTGCTTTTTCCTGCTCCTCTTAGCATGATAAAGAAGATTCAAAGAGAGTGAGATGCCAGCTCCTTTCATTCAGTCAGTAGCTTCAATCATTTCTGGTATATGAATAACGTGATGTTTTTCAATGGCAAAAATCAATGAATATTGTAAATGCACAAACAGTAATTTCTCCGCATTGCAAGGTGCAATTCTGAAATTTTTTGCTTTTTCCTGCTCCTCTTAGCATGATAAAGAAGATTCAAAGAGAGTGAGATGCCAGCTCCTTTCATTCAGTCAGTAGCTTCAAACATTTCTGGTATATGAATAACATGATGTTTTTCAATGGCAAAAATCAATGAATATTGTAAATGCACAAACAGTAATTTCTCCGCATTGCAAGGTGCAATTCTGAAATTTTTTGCTTTTTCCTGCTCCTCTTAGCATGATAAAGAAGATTCAAGGAGAGTGAGATGCCAGCTCCTTTCATTCAGTCAGTAGCTTCAAACATTTCTGGTATATGAATAACATGATGTTTTTCAATGGCAAAAATCAATGAATATTGTAAATGCACAAACAGTAATTTCTCCGCATTGCAAGGTGCAATTCTGAAATTTTTTGCTCTATCCTGCTCCTCTTAGCATGATAAAGAAGATTCAAAGAGAGTGAGATGCCAGCTCCTTTCATTCAGTCAGTAGCTTCAATCATTTCTGGACGTTTTTCAATGGCAAAAATCATTGAATATTGTAAATGCACAAACAGTAATTTCTCCGCATTGCAAGGTGCAATTCTGAAATTTTTTACTTTTTCCTGCTCCTCTTAGCATGATAAAGAAGATTCAAAGAGAGTGAGATGCCAGCTCCTTTCATTCAGTCAGTAGCTTCAATCATTTCTGGTATATGAATAACATGATGTTTTTCAATGGCAAAAATCAATGAATATTGTAAATGCACAAACAGTAATTTCTCCGCATTGCAAGGTGCAATTCTGAGATTTTTTGCTTTTTCCTGCTCCTCTTAGCATGATAAAGAAGATTCAAAGAGAGTGAGATGCCAGCTCCTTTCATTCAGTCAGTAGCTTCAATCATTTCTGGACGTTTTTCAATGGCAAAAATCAATGAATATTCTAAATGCACAAACAGTAATTTCTCCGCATTGCAAGGTGCAATTCTGAAATTTTTTGCTTTTTCCTGCTCCTCTTAGCATGATAAACAAGATTCAAAGAGAGTGAGATGCCAGCTCCTTTCATTCAGTCAGTAGCTTCAATCATTTCTGGACGTTTTTCAATGGCAAAAATCAATGAATATTGTAAATGCACAAACAGTAATTTCTCCGCATTGCAAGGTGCAATTCTGAAATTTTTTGCTTTTTCCTGCTCCTCTTAGCATGATAAAGAAGATTCAAAGAGAGTGAGAAGCCAGCTCCTTTCATTCAGTCAGTAGCTTCAATCATTTCTGGACGTTTTTCAATTGCAAAAATCAATGAATATTGTAAATGCACAAACAGTAATTTCTCCGCATTGCAAGGTGCAATTCTGAAATTTTTTGCTTTTTCCTGCTCCTCTTAGCATGATAAAGAAGATTCAAAGAGAGTGAGATGCCAGCTCCTTTCATTCAGTCAGTAGCTTCAATCATTTCTGGTATATGAATAACATGATGTTTTTCAATGGCAAAAATCAATGAATATTGTAAATGCACAAACAGTAATTTCTCCGCATTGCAAGGTGCAATTCTGAAATTTTTTGCTTTTTCCTGCTCCTCTTAGCATGATAAAGAAGATTCAAAGAGAGTGAGATGCCAGCTCCTTTCATTCAGTCAGTAGCTTCAATCATTTCTGGACGTTTTTCAATGGCAAAAATCAATGAATATTGTAAATGCACAAACAGTAATTTCTCCGCATTGCAAGGTGCAATTCTGAAATTTTTTGCTTTTTCCTGCTCCTCTTAGCATGATAAAGAAGATTCAAAGAGAGTGAGATGCCAGCTCCTTTCATTCAGTCAGTAGCTTCAATCATTTCTGGACGTTTTTCAATGGCAAAAATCAATGAATATTGTAAATGCACAAACAGTAATTTCTCCGCATTGCAAGGTGCAATTCTGAAATTTTTTGCTTTTTCCTGCTCCTCTTAGCATGATAAAAAAGATTCAAAGAGAGTGAGATGCCAGCTCCTTTCATTCAGTCAGTAGCTTCAAACATTTCTGGTATATGAATAACATGATGTTTTTCAATGGCAAAAATCAATGAATATTGTAAATGCACAAACAGTAATTTCTCCGCATCGCAAGGTGCAATTCTGAAATTTTTTGCTTTTTCCTGCTCCTCTTAGCATGATAAAGAAGATTCAAAGAGAGTGAGACGCCAGCTCCTTTCGTTCAGTCAGTAGCTTCAATCATTTCTGGACGTTTTTCAATGGCAAAAATCATTGAATATTGTAAATGCACAAACAGTAATTTCTCCGCATTGCAAGGTGCAATTCTGAAATTTTTTACTTTTTCCTGCTCCTCTTAGCATGATAAAGAAGATTCAAAGAGAGTGAGATGCCAGCTCCTTTCATTCAGTCAGTAGCTTCAATCATTTCTGGTATATGAATAACATGATGTTTTTCAATGGCAAAAATCAATGAATATTGTAAATGCACAAACAGTAATTTCTCCGCATTGCAAGGTGCAATTCTGAAATTTTTTGCTTTTTCCTGCTCCTCTTAGCATGATAAAGAAGATTCAAAGAGAGTGAGATGCCAGCTCCTTTCATTCAGTCAGTAGCTTCAATCATTTCTGGACGTTTTTCAATGGCAAAAATCAACGAATATTGTAAATGCACAAACAGTAATTTCTCCGCATTGCAAGGTGCAATTCTGAAATTTTTTGCTTTTTCCTGCTCCTCTTAGCATGATAAAGAAGATTCAAAGAGAGTGAGATGCCAGCTCCTTACATTCAGTCAGTAGCTTCAATCATTTCTGGTAAATGAATAACATGATGTTTTTCAATGGCAAAAATCAATGAATTTTGTAAATGCACAAACAGTAATTTCTCCGCATTGCAAGGCGCAATTCTGAAATTTTTTGCTTTTTCCTGCTCCTCTTAGCATGATAAAGAAGATTCAAAGAGAGTGAGATGCCAGCTCCTTTCAATCAGTCAGTAGCTTCAATCATTTCTGGACGTTTTTCAATGGCAAAAATCAATGAATATTGTAAATGCACAAACAGTAATTTCTCCGCATTGCAAGGTGCAATTCTGAAATTTTATGCTTTTTCCTGCTCCTCTTAGCATGATACAGAAGATTCAAAGAGAGTGAGATGCCAGCTCCTTTCATTCAGTCAGTAGCTTCAATCATTTCTGGACGTTTTTCAATGGCAAAAATCAATGAATATTGTAAATGCACAAACAGTAATTTTTCCGCATTGCAAGGTGCAATTCTGAAATTTTTTGCTTATTCCTGCTCCTCTAAGCATGATAAAGAAGATTCAAAGAGAGTGAGGTGCCAGCTCCTTTCATTCAGTCAGTAGCTTCAAACATTTCTGGTATATGAATAACGTTTTTCAATGGCAAAAATCAATGAATATTGTAAATGCACAAACAGTTATTTCTCCGCATTGCAAGGTGCAATTCTGAAATTTTTTGCTTTTTCCTGCTCCTCTTAGCATGATAAAGAAGATTCAAAGAGAGTGAGATGCCAGCTCCTTTCATTCAGTCAGTAGCTTCAATCATTTCTGGACGTTTTTCAATGGCAAAAATCAATGAATATTGTAAATGCACAAACAGTAATTTCTCCGCATTGCAAGGTGCAATTCTGAAATTTTTTGCTTTTTCCTGCTCCTCTTAGCATGATAAAGAAGATTCAAAGAGAGTGAGATGCCAGCTCCTTTCATTCAGTCAGTAGCTTCAATCATTTCTGGATGTTTTTCAATGGCAAAAATCAATGAATATTGTAAATGCACAAACAGTAATTTCTCCGCATTGCAAGGTGCAATTCTGAAATTTTTTGCTTTTTCCTGCTCCTCTTAGCATGATAAAGAAGATTCAAAGAGAGTGAGATGCCAGCTCCTTTCATTCAGTCAGTAGCTTCAATCATTTCTGGACGTTTTTCAATGGCAAAAATCAATGAATATTGTAAATGCACAAACAGTAATTTCTCCGCATTGCAAGGTGCAATTCTGAAATTTTTGCTTTTTCCTGCTCCTCTTAGCATGATAAAGAAGATTCAAAGAGAGTGAGGTGCCAGCTCCTTTCATTCAGTCAGTAGCTTCAAACATTTCTGGTATATGAATAACATGTTTTTCAATGGCAAAAATCAATGAATATTGTAAATGCACAAACAGTAATTTCTCCGAATTGCAAGGAGCAATTCTGAAATTTTTTGCTTTTTCCTGCTCCTCTTAGCATGATAAAGAAGATTCAAAGAGAGTGAGATGCCAGCTCCTTTCATTCAGTCAGTAGCTTCAATCATTTCTGGACGTTTTTCAATGGCAAAAATCAATGAATATTGTAAATGCACAAACTGTAATTTCTCCGCATTGCAAGGTGCAATTCTGAAATTTTTTGCTTTTTCCTGCTCCTCTTAGCATGATAAAGAAGATTCAAAGAGAGTGAGATGCCAGCTCTTTTCATTCAGTCAGTAGCTTCAATCATTTCTGGACGTTTTTCAATGGCAAAAATCAATGAATATTGTAAATGCACAAACAGTAATTTCTCCGCATTGCAAGGTGCAATTCTGAAATTTTTTGCTTTTTCCTGCTCCTCTTAGCATGATAAAGAAGATTCAAAGAGAGTGAGATGCCAGCTCCTTTCATTCAATCAGTAGCTTCAAACATTTCTGGTATATGAATAACATGATGTTTTTCAATGGCAAAAATCAATGAATATTGTAAATGCACAAACAGTAATTTCTCCGCATTGCAAGGTGCAATTCTGAAATTTTTTGCTTTTTCCTGCTCCTCTTAGCATGATAAAGAAGATTCAAAGAGAGTGAGATGCCAGCTCCTTACATTCAGTCAGTAGCTTCAATCATTTCTGGTAAATGAATAACATGATGTTTTTCAATGGCAAAAATCAATGAATTTTGTAAATGCACAAACAGTAATTTCTCCGCATTGCAAGGCGCAATTCTGAAATTTTTTGCTTTTTCCTGCTCCTCTTAGCATGATAAAGAAGATTCAAAGAGAGTGAGATGCCAGCTCCTTTCAATCAGTCAGTAGCTTCAATCATTTCTGGACGTTTTTCAATGGCAAAAATCAATGAATATTGTAAATGCACAAACAGTAATTTCTCCGCATTGCAAGGTGCAATTCTGAAATTTTTTGCTTTTTCCTGCTCCTCTTAGCATGATAAAGAAGATTCAAAGAGAGTGAGATGCCAGCTCCTTTCATTCAGTCAGTAGCTTCAATCATTTCTGGACGTTTTTCAATGGCAAAAATCAATGAATATTGTAAATGCACAAACAGTAATTTTTCCGCATTGCAAGGTGCAATTCTGAAATTTTTTGCTTATTCCTGCTCCTCTTAGCATGATAAAGAAGATTCAAAGAGAGTGAGGTGCCAGCTCCTTTCATTCAGTCAGTAGCTTCAAACATTTCTGGTATATGAATAACGTTTTTCAATGGCAAAAATCAATGAATATTGTAAATGCACAAACAGTTATTTCTCCGCATTGCAAGGTGCAATTCTGAAATTTTTTGCTTTTTCCTGCTCCTCTTAGCATGATAAAGAAGATTCAAAGAGAGTGAGATGCCAGCTCCTTTCATTCAGTCAGTAGCTTCAATCATTTCTGGACGTTTTTCAATGGCAAAAATCAATGAATATTGTAAATGCACAAACAGTAATTTCTCCGCATTGCAAGGTGCAATTCTGAAATTTTTTGCTTTTTCCTGCTCCTCTTAGCATGATAAAGAAGATTCAAAGAGAGTGAGATGCCAGCTCCTTTCATTCAGTCAGTAGCTTCAATCATTTCTGGACGTTTTTCAATGGCAAAAATCAATGAATATTGTAAATGCACAAACAGTAATTTCTCCGCATTGCAAGGTGCAATTCTGAAATTTTTTGCTTTTTCCTGCTCCTCTTAGCATGATAAAGAAGATTCAAAGAGAGTGAGATGCCAGCTCCTTTCATTCAGTCAGTAGCTTCAATCATTTCTGGACGTTTTTCAATGGCAAAAATCAATGAATATTGTAAATGCACAAACAGTAATTTCTCCGCATTGCAAGGTGCAATTCTGAAATTTTTGCTTTTTCCTGCTCCTCTTATCATGATAAAGAAGATTCAAAGAGAGTGAGGTGCCAGCTCCTTTCATTCAGTCAGTAGCTTCAAACATTTCTGGTATATGAATAACATGTTTTTCAATGGCAAAAATCAATGAATATTGTAAATGCACAAACAGTAATTTCTCCGCATTGCAAGGAGCAATTCTGAAATTTTTTGCTTTTTCCTGCTCCTCTTAGCATGATAAAGAAGATTCAAAGAGAGTGAGATGCCAGCTCCTTTCATTCAGTCAGTAGCTTCAATCATTTCTGGACGTTTTTCAATGGCAAAAATCAATGAATATTGTAAATGCACAAACTGTAATTTCTCCGCATTGCAAGGTGCAATTCTGAAATTTTTTGCTTTTTCCTGCTCCTCTTAGCATGATAAAGAAGATTCAAAGAGAGTGAGATGCCAGCTCTTTTCATTCAGTCAGTAGCTTCAATCATTTCTGGACGTTTTTCAATGGCAAAAATCAATGAATATTGTAAATGCACAAACAGTAATTTCTCCGCATTGCAAGGTGCAATTCTGAAATTTTTTGCTTTTTCCTGCTCCTCTTAGCATGATAAAGAAGATTCAAAGAGAGTGAGATGCCAGCTCCTTTCATTCAATCAGTAGCTTCAAACATTTCTGGTATATGAATAACATGATGTTTTTCAATGGCAAAAATCAATGAATATTGTAAATGCACAAACAGTAATTTCTCCGCATTGCAAGGTGCAATTCTGAAATTTTTTGCTTTTTCCTGCTCCTCTTAGCATGATAAAGAAGATTCAAAGAGAGTGAGATGCCAGCTCCTTTCATTCAGTCAGTAGCTTCAATCATTTCTGGACGTTTTTCAATGGCAAAAATCAATGAATATTGTAAATGCACAAACAGTAATTTCTCCGCATTGCAAGGTGCAATTCTGAAATTTTTTGCTTTTTCCTGCTCCTCTTAGCATGATAAAGAAGATTCAAAGAGAGTGAGGTGCCAGCTACTTTCATTCAGTCAGTAGCTTCAAACATTTCTGGTATATGAATAACATGTTTTTCAATGGCAAAAATCAATGAATATTGTAAATGCACAAACTGTAATTTCTCCGCATTGCAAGGTGCAATTCTGAAATTTTTTGCTTTTTCCTGCTCCTCTTAGCATGATAAAGAAAATTCAAAGAGAGTGAGATGCCAGCTCCTTTCATTCAGTCAGTAGCTTCAATCATTTCTGGACGTTTTTCAATGGCAAAAATCAATGAATATTGTAAATGCACAAACAGTAATTTCTCCGCATTGCAAGGTGCAATTCTGAAATTTTTTGCTTTTTCCTGCTCCTCTTAGCATGATAAAGAAGATTCAAAGAGAGTGAGATGCCAGCTCCTTTCATTCAGTCAGTAGCTTCAATCATTTCTGGACGTTTTTCAATGGCAAAAATCAATGAATATTGTAAATGCACAAACTGTAATTTCTCCGCATTGTAAGGTGCAATTCTGAAATTTTTTGCTTTTTCCTGCTCCTCTTAGCATGATAAAGAAGATTCAAAGAGAGTGAGATGCCAGCTCCTTTCATTCAGTCAGTAGCTTCAATCATTTCTGGACGTTTTTCAATGGCAAAAATCAATGAATATTGTAAATGCACAAACAGTAATTTCTCCGCATTGCAAGGTGCAATTCTGAAATTTTTTGCTTTTTCCTGCTCCCCTTAGCATGATAAAGAAGATTCAAAGAGAGTGAGATGCCAGCTCCTTTCATTCAGTCAGTAGCTTCAATCATTTCTGGACGTTTTTCAATGGCAAAAATCAATGAATATTGTAAATGCACAAACAGAAATTTCTCCGCATTGCAAGGTGCAATTCTGAAATTTTTTGCTTTTTCCTGCTCCTCTTAGCATGATAAAGAAGATTCAAAGAGAGTGAGATGCCAGCTCCTTTCATTCAGTCAGTAGCTTCAAACATTTCTGGTATATGAATAACATGATGTTTTTCAATGGCAAAAATCAATGAATATTGTAAATGCACAAACCGTAATTTCTCCGCATTGCAAGGTGCAATTCTGAAATTTTTTGCTTTTTCCTGCTCCTCTTAGCATGATAAAGAAGATTCAAAGAGAGTGAGATGCCAGCTCCTTTCGTTCAGTCAGTAGCTTCAATCATTTCTGGACGTTTTTCAATGGCAAAAATCATTGAATATTGTAAATGCACAAACAGTAATTTCTCCGCATTGCAAGGTGCAATTCTGAAATTTTTTACATTTTCCTGCTCCTCTTAGCATGATAAAGAAGATTCAAAGAGAGTGAGATGCCAGCTCCTTTCATTCAGTCAGTAGCTTCAATCATTTCTGGTATATGAATAACATGATGTTTTTCAATGGCAAAAATCAATGAATATTGTAAATGCACAAACAGTAATTTCTCCGCATTGCAAGGTGCAATTCTGAAATTTTTTGCTTTTTCCTGCTCCTCTTAGCATGATAAAGAAGATTCAAAGAGAGTGAGATGCCAGCTCCTTTCATTCAGTCAGTAGCTTCAATCATTTCTGGACGTTTTTCAATGGCAAAAATCAATGAATATTGTAAATGCACAAACAGTAATTTCTCCGCATTGCAAGGTGCAATTCTGAAATTTTTTGCTTTTTCCTGCTCCTCTTAGCATGATAAAGAAGATTCAAAGAGAGTGAGGTGCCAGCTCCTTTCATTCAGTCAGTAGCTTCAAACATTTCTGGTATATGAATAACATGTTTTTCAATGGCAAAAATCAATGAATATTGTAAATGCACAAACAGTAATTTCTCCGCATTGCAAGGAGCAATTCTGAAATTTTTTGCTTTTTCCTGCTCCTCTTAGCATGATAAAGAAGATTCAAAGAGAGTGAGATGCCAGCTCCTTTCATTCAGTCAGTAGCTTCAATCATTTCTGGACGTTTTTCAATGGCAAAAATCAATGAATATTGTAAATGCACAAACTGTAATTTCTCCGCATTGCAAGGTGCAATTCTGAAATTTTTTGCTTTTTCCTGCTCCTCTTAGCATGATAAAGAAGATTCAAAGAGAGTGAGATGCCAGCTCCTTTCATTCAGTCAGTAGCTTCAATCATTTCTGGACGTTTTTCAATGGCAAAAATCAATGAATATTGTAAATGCACAAACAGTAATTTCTCCGCATTGCAAGGTGCAATTCTGAAATTTTTTGCTTTTTCCTGCTCCTCTTAGCATGATAAAGAAGATTCAAAGAGAGTGAGATGCCAGCTCCTTTCATTCAGTCAGTAGCTTCAAACATTTCTGGTATATGAATAACATGATGTTTTTCAATGGCAAAAATTAATGAATATTGTAAATGCACAAACAGTAATTTCTCCGCATTGCAAGGTGCAATTCTGAAATTTTTTGCTTTATCCTGCTCCTCTTAGCATGATAAAGAAGATTCAAAGAGAGTGAGGTGCCAGCTCCTTTCATTCAGTCAGTAGCTTCAAACATTTCTGGTATATGAATAACATGTTTTTCAATGGCAAAAATCAATGAATATTGTAAATGCACAAACAGTAATTTCTCCGCATTGCAAGGTGCAATTCTGAAATTTTTTGCTTTTTCCTGCTCCTCTTAGCATGATAAAGAAAATTCAAAGAGAGTGAGATGCCAGCTCCTTTCATTCAGTCAGTAGCTTCAATCATTTCTGGACGTTTTTCAATGGCAAAAATCAATGAATATTGTAAATGCACAAACAGTAATTTCTCCGCATTGTAAGGTGCAATTCTGAAATTTTTTGCTTTTTCCTGCTCCTCTTAGCATGATAAAGAAGATTCAAAGAGAGTGAGATGCCAGCTCCTTTCATTCAGTCAGTAGCTTCAATCATTTCTGGACGTTTTTCAATGGCAAAAATCAATGAATATTGTAAATGCACAAACTGTAATTTCTCCGCATTGTAAGGTGCAATTCTGAAATTTTTTGCTTTTTCCTGCTCCTCTTAGCATGATAAAGAAGATTCAAAGAGAGTGAGATGCCAGCTCCTTTCATTCAGTCAGTAGCTTCAATCATTTCTGGACGTTTTTCAATGGCAAAAATCAATGAATATTGTAAATGCACAAACAGTAATTTCTCCGCATTGCAAGGTGCAATTCTGAAATTTTTTGCTTTTTCCTGCTCCTCTTAGCATGATAAAGAAGATTCAAAGAGAGTGAGATGCCAGCTCCTTTCATTCAGTCAGTAGCTTCAAACATTTCTGGTATATGAATAACATGATGTTTTTCAATGGCAAAAATCAATGAATATTGTAAATGCACAAACAGTAATTTCTCCGCATTGCAAGGTGCAATTCTGAAATTTTTTGCTTTTTCCTGCTCCTCTTAGCATGATAAAGAAGATTCAAAGAGAGTGAGATGCCAGCTCCTTTCATTCAGTCAGTAGCTTCAAACATTTCTGGTATATGAATAACATGATGTTTTTCAATGGCAAAAATCAATGAATATTGTAAATGCACAAACAGTAATTTCTCCGCATTGCAAGGTGCAAGTCTGAAATTTTTTGCTTTTTCCTGCTCCTCTTAGCATGATAAAGAAGATTCAAAGAGAGTGAGATGCCAGCTACTTTCATTCAGTCAGTAGCTTCAATCATTTCTGGACGTTTTTGAATGGTAAAAATCAATGAATATTGTAAATGCACAAACAGTAATTTCTCCGCATTGCAAGGTGCAATTCTGAAATTTTTTGCTTTTTCCCGCTCCTCTTAGCATGATAAAGAAGATTCAAAGAGAGTGAGATGCCAGCTCCTTTCATTCAGTCAGTAGCTTCAATCATTTCTGGACGTTTTTCAATGGCAAAAATCAATGAATATTGTAAATGCACAAACAGTAATTTCTCCGCATTGCAAGGTGCAATTCTGAAATTTTTTGCTTTTTCCTGCTCCTCTTAGCATGATAAAGAAGATTCAAAGAGAGTGAGATGCCAGCTCCTTTCATTCAGTCAGTAGCTTCAATCATTTCTGGTAAATGAATAACATGATGTTTTTCAATGGCAAAAATCAATGAATTTTGTAAATGCACAAACAGTAATTTCTCCGCATTGCAATGCGCAATTCTGAAATTGTTTGCTTTTTCCTGCTCCTCTTAGCATGATAAAGAAGATTCAAAGAGAGTGAGATGCCAGCTCCTTTCATTCAGTCAGTAGCTTCAATCATTTCTGGACGTTTTTCAATGGCAAAAATCAATGAATATTGTAAATGCACAAACAGTAATTTCTCCGCATTGCAAGGTGCAATTCTGAAATTTTTTGCTTTTTCCTGCTCCTCTTAGCATGATAAAGAAGATTCAAAGTGAGTGAGATGCCAGCTCCTTTCATTCAGTCAGTAGCTTCAATCATTTCTGGACGTTTTTCAATGGCAAAAATCAATGAATATTGTAAATGTACAAACAGTAATTTCTCCGCATTGCAAGGTGCAATTCTGAAATTTTTTGCTTTTTCCTGCTCCTCTTAGCATGATAAAGAAGATTCAAAGAGAGTGAGGTTCCAGCTCCTTTCATTCATTCAGTAGCTTCAAACATTTCTGGTATATGAATAACATGTTTTTCAATGGCAAAAATCAATGAATATTCTAAATGCACAAACAGTAATTTCTCCGCATTGCAAGGTGCAATTCTGAAATTTTTTGCTTTTTCCTGCTCCTCTTAACTTGATAAAGAAGATTCAAAGAGAGTGAGATGCCAGCTCCTTTCATTCAGTCAGTAGCTTCAATCATTTCTGGACGTTTTTCAATGGCAAAAATCAATGAATATTGTAAATGCACAAACTGTAATTTCTCCGCATTGTAAGGTGCAATTCTGAAATTTTTTGCTTTTTCCTGCTCCTCTTAGCATGATAAAGAAGATTCAAAGAGAGTGAGATGCCAGCTCCTTTCATTCAGTCAGTAGCTTCAATCATTTCTGGACGTTTTTCAATGGCAAAAATCAATGAATATTGTAAATGCACAAACAGTAATTTCTCCGCATTGCAAGGTGCAATTCTGAAATTTTTTGCTTTTTCCTGCTCCTCTTAGCATGATAAAGAAGATTCAAAGAGAGTGAGATGCCAGCTCCTTTCATTCAGTCAGTAGCTTCAAACATTTCTGGTATATGAATAACATGATGTTTTTCAATGGCAAAAATCAATGAATATTGTAAATGCACAAACAGTAATTTCTCCGCATTGCAAGGTGCAAGTCTGAAATTTTTTGCTTTTTCCTGCTCCTCTTAGCATGATAAAGAAGATTCAAAGAGAGTGAGATGCCAGCTACTTTCATTCAGTCAGTAGCTTCAATCATTTCTGGACGTTTTTCAATGGTAAAAATCAATGAATATTGTAAATGCACAAACAGTAATTTCTCCGCATTGCAAGGTGCAATTCTGAAATTTTTTGCTTTTTCCTGCTCCTCTTAGCATGATAAAGAAGATTCAAAGAGAGTGAGATGCCAGCTCCTTTCATTCAGTCAGTAGCTTCAGTCATTTCTGGACGTTTTTCAATGGCAAAAATCAATGAATATTGTAAATGCACAAACAGTAATTTCTTCGCATTGCAAGGTGCAATTCTGAAATGTTTTGCTTTTTCCTGCTCCTCTTAGCATGATAAAGAAGATTCAAAGAGAGTGAGATGCCAGCTCCTTTCATTCAGTCAGTAGCTTCAATCATTTCTGGTAAATGAATAACATGATGTTTTTCAATGGCAAAAATCAATGAATTTTGTAAATGCACAAACAGTAATTTCTCCGCATTGCAAGGCGCAATTCTGAAATTTTTTGCTTTTTCCTGCTCCTCTTAGCATGATAAAGAAGATTCAAAGAGAGTGAGATGCCAGCTCCTTTCATTCAGTCAGTAGCTTCAATCATTTCTGGACGTTTTTCAATGGCAAAAATCAATGAATATTGTAAATGCACAAACAGTAATTTCTCCGCATTGCAAGGTGCAATTCTGAAATTTTTTGCTTTTTCCTGCTCCTCTTAGCATGATAAAGAAGATTCAAAGAGAGTGAGATGCCAGCTCCTTTCATTCAGTCAGTAGCTTCAATCATTTCTGGATGTTTTTCAATGGCAAAAGTCAATGAATATTGTAAATGCACAAACTGTAATTTCTTCGCATTGCAAGGTGCAATTCTGAAATTTTTTGCTTTTCCTGCTCCTCTTAGCATGATAAAGAAGATTCATAGAGAGTGAGATGCCAGCTCCTTTCATTCAGTCAGTAGCTTCAATCATTTCTGGACGTTTTTCAATGGCAAAAATCAATGAATATTGTAATTGCACAAACAGTAATTTCTCCGCATTGCAAGGTGCAATTCTGAAATTTTTTGCTTTTTCCTGCTCCTCTTAGCATGATAAAGAAGATTCAAAGAGAGTGAGATGCCAGCTCCTTTCATTCAGTCAGTAGCTTCAAACATTTCTGGTATATGAATAACATGATGTTTTTCAATGGCAAAAATCAATGAATATTGTAAAGGCACAAACAGTAATTTCTCCGCATTGCAAGGTGCAATTCTGAAATTTTTTTCTTTTTCCTGCTCCTCTTAGCATGATAAAGAAGATTCAAAGAGAGTGAGATGCTAGCTCCTTTCATTCAGTCAGTAGCTTCAATCATTTCTGGACGTTTTTCAATGGCAAAAATCAATGAATATTGTAAATGCACAAACAGTAATTTCTCCGCATTGCAAGGTGCAATTCTGAAATTTTTTGCTTTTTCCTGCTCCTCTTAGCATGATAAAGAAGATTCAAAGAGAGTGAGATGCCAGCTCCTTTCATTCAGTCAGTAGCTTCAATCATTTCTGGACGTTTTTCAATGCCAAAAATCAATGAATATTGTAAATGCACAAACTGTAATTTCTCCGCATTGTAAGGTGCAATTCTGAAATTTTTTGCTTTTTCCTGCTCCTCTTAGCATGATAAAGAAGATTCAAAGAGAGTGAGATGCCAGCTCCTTTCATTCAGTCAGTAGCTTCAATCATTTCTGGACGTTTTTCAATGGCAAAAATCAATGAATATTGTAAATGCACAAACAGTAATTTCTCCGCATTGCAAGGTGCAATTCTGAAATTTTTTGCTTTTTCCTGCTCCTCTTAGCATGATAAAGAAGTTTCAAAGAGAGTGAGATGCCAGCTCCTTTCATTCAGTCAGTAGCTTCAAACATTTCTGGTATATGAATAACATGTTTTTCAATGGCAAAAATCAATGAATATTGTAAATGCACAAACAGTAATTTCTCCGCATTGCAAGGAGCAATTCTGAAATTTTTTGCTTTTTCCTGCTCCTCTTAGCATGATAAAGAAGATTCAAAGAGAGTGAGATGCCAGCTCCTTTCATTCAGTCAGTAGCTTCAATCATTTCTGGATGTTTTTCAATGGCAAAAATCAATGAATATTGTAAATGCACAAACAGTAATTTCTCCGCATTGCAAGGTGCAATTCTGAAATTTTTTGCTTTTTCCTGCTCCTCTTAGCATGATAAAGAAGATTCAAAGAGAGTGAGATGCCAGCTCCTTTCATTCAGTCAGTAGCTTCAATCATTTCTGGACGTTTTTCAATGGCAAAAATCAATGAATATTGTAAATGCACAAACTGTAATTTCTCCGCATTGCAAGGTGCAATTCTGAAATTTTTTGCTTTTTCCTGCTCCTCTTAGCATGATAAAGAAGATTCAAAGAGAGTGAGATGCCAGCTCCTTTCATTCAGTCAGTAGCTTCAAACATTTCTGGTATATGAATAACATGTTTTTCAATGGCAAAAATCAATGAATATTGTAAATGCACAAACAGTAATTTCTCCGCATTGCAAGGTGCAATTCTGAAATTTTTTGCTTTTTCCTGCTCCTCTTAGCATGATAAAGAAGATTCAAAGAGAGTGAGATGCCAGCTCCTTTCATTCAGTCAGTAGCTTCAAACATTTCTGGTATATGAATAACATGATGTTTTTCAATGGCAAAAATCAATGAATATTGTAAATGCACAAACAGTAATTTCTCCGCATTGCAAGGTGCAATTCTGAAATTTTTTGCTTTTTCCTGCTCCTCTTAGCATGATAAAGAAGATTCAAAGAGAGTGAGATGCCAGCTCCTTTCATTCAGTCAGTAGCTTCAAACATATCTGGTATATGAATAACATGATGTTTTTCAATGGCAAAAATCAATGAATATTGTAAATGCACAAACAGTAATTTCTCCGCATTGCAAGGTGCAATTCTGAAATTTTTTGCTTTTTCCTGCTCCTCTTAGCATGATAAAGAAGATTCAAAGAGAGTGAGATGCCAGCTCCTTTCATTGAGTCAGTAGCTTCAATCATTTCTGGACTTTTTTCAATGGCAAAAATCATTGAATATTGTAAATGCACAAACAGTAATTTCTCCGCATTGCAAGGTGCAATTCTGAAATTTTTTACTTTTTCCTGCTCCTCTTAGCATGATAAAGAAGTTTCAAAGAGAGTGAGATGCCAGCTCCTTTCATTCAGTCAGTAGCTTCAATCATTTCTGGTATATGAATAACATGATGTTTTTCAATGGCAAAAATCAATGAATATTGTAAATGCACAAACAGTAATTTCTCCGCATTGCAAGGTGCAATTCTGAAATTTTTTGTTTTTTCCTGCTCCTCTTAGCATGATAAAGAAGATTCAAAGAGAGTGAGATGCCAGCTCCTTTCATTCAGTCAGTAGCTTCAAACATTTCTGGTATATGAATAACATGATGTTTTTCAATGGCAAAAATCAATGAATATTGTAAATGCACAAACAGTAATTTCTCCGCATTGCAAGGTGCAATTCTGAAATTTTTTGCTTTTTCCTGCTCCTCTTAGCATGTTAAAGAAGATTCAAAGAGAGTGAGATGCCAGCTCCTTTCGTTCAGTCAGTAGCCTCAATCATTTCTGGACGTTTTTCAATGGTAAAAATCAATGAATATTGTAAATGCACAAAGAGTAATTTCTCCGCATTGCAAGGTGCAATTCTGAAATTTTTTGCTTTTTCCTGCTCCTCTTAGCATGATAAAGAAGATTCAAAGAGAGTGAGATGCCAGCTCCTTTCATTCAGTCAGTAGCTTCAAACATTTCTGGTATATGAATAACATGATGTTTTTCAATGGCAAAAATCAATGAATATTGTAAATGCACAAACAGTAATTTCTCCGCATTGCAAGGTGCAATTCTGAAATTTTTTGCTTTTTCCTGCTCCTCTTAGCATGATAAAGAAGATTCAAAGAGAGTGAGATGCCAGCTCCTTTCATTCAGTCAGTAGCTTCAATCATTTCTGGACGTTTTTCAATGGCAAAAATCAATGAATATTGCAAATGCACAAACAGTAATTTCTCCGCATTGCAAGGTGCAATTCTGAAATTTTTTGCTTTTTCCTTCTCCTCTTAGCATGATAAACAAGATTCAAAGAGAGTGAGATGCCAGCTCCTTTCATTCAGTCAGTAGCTTCAATCATTTCTGGACGTTTTTCAATGGCAAAAATCAATGAATATTGTAAATGCACAAACAGTAATTTCTCCGCATTGCAAGGTGCAATTCTGAAATTTTTTGCTTTTACCTGCTCCTCTTAGCATGATAAAGAAGATTCAAAGAGAGTGAGATGCCAGCTCCTTTCATTCAGTCAGTAGCTTCAATCATTTCTGGACGTTTTTCAATGGCAAAAATCAATGAATATTGTAAATGCACAAACAGTAATTTCTCCGCATTGCAAGTTGCAATTCTGAAATTTTTTGCTTTTTCCTGCTCCTCTTAGCATGATAAAGAAGATTCAAAGAGAGTGAGATGCCAGCTCCTTTCATTCAGTCAGTAGCTTCAAACATTTCTGGTATATGAATAACATGATGTTTTTCAATGGCAAAAATCAATGAATATTGTAAATGCACAAACAGTAATTTCTCCGCATTGCAAGGTGCAATTCTGAAATTTTTTGCTTTTTCCTGCTCCTCTTAGCATGATAAAGAAGATTCAAAGAGAGTGAGATGCCAGCTCCTTTCGTTCAGTCAGTAGCTTCAATCATTTCTGGACGTTTTTCAATGGCAAAAATCATTGAATATTATAAATGCACAAACAGTAATTTCTCCGCATTGCATAGTGCAATTCTGAAATTTTTTACTTTTTCCTGCTCCTCTTAGCATGATAAAGAAGATTCAAAGAGAGTGAGATGCCAGCTCCTTTCATTCAGTCAGTAGCTTCAATCATTACTGGTATATGAATAACATGATGTTTTTCAATGGCAAAAATCAATGAATATTGTAAATGCACAAACAGTAATTTCTCCGCATTGCAAGGTGCAATTCTGAAATGTTTTGCTTTTTCCTGCTCCTCTTAGCATGATAAAGAAGATTCAAAGAGAGTGAGATGCCAGCTCCTTTCATTCAGTCAGTAGCTTCAATAATTTCTGGACGTTTTTCAATGGCAAAAATCAATGAATATTGTAAATGCACAAACAGTAATTTCTCCGCATTGCAAGGTGCAATTCTGAAATTTTTTGCTTTTTCCTGCTCCTCTTAGCATGATAAACATGATTCAAAGAGAGTGAGATGCCAGCTCCTTTCATTCAGTCAGTAGCTTCAATCATTTCTGGACGTTTTTCAATGGCAAAAATCAATGAATATTGTAAATGCACAAACAGTAATTTCTCCGCATTGCAAGGTGCAATTATGAAATTTTTTGCTTTTTCCTGCTCCTCTTAGCATGATAAAGAAGATTCAAAGAGAGTGAGATGCCAGCTCCTTTCATTCAGTCAGTAGCTTCAAACATTTCTGGTATATGAATAACATGATGTTTTTCAATGGCAAAAATCAATGAATATTGTAAATGCACAAACAGTAATTTCTCCGCATTGCAAGGTGCAATTCTGAAATTTTTTGCTTTTTCCTGCTCCTCTTAGCATGATAAAGAAGATTCAAAGAGAGTGAGATGCCAGCTCCTTTCATTCAGTCAGTAGCTTCAATCATTTCTGGATGTTTTTCAATGGCAAAAATCAATGAATATTGTAAATGCACAAACAGTAATTTCTCCGCATTGCAAGGTGCAATTCTGAAATTTTTTGCTTTTTCCTGCTCCTCTTAGCATGATAAACAAGATTCAAAGAGAGTGAGATGCCAGCTCCTTTCATTCAGTCAGTAGCTTCAATCATTTCTGGACGTTTTTCAATGGCAAAAATCAATGAATATTGTAAATGCACAAACAGTAATTTCTCCGCATTGCAAGGTGCAATTCTGAAATTTTTTGCTTTTTCCTGCTCCTCTTAGCATGATAAAGAAGATTCAAAGAGAGTGAGATGCCAGCTCCTTTCATTCAGTCAGTAGCTTCAAACATTTCTGGTATATGAATAACATGATGTTTTTCAATGGCAAAAATCAATGAATATTGTATATGCACAAACAGTAATTTCTCCGCATTGCAAGGTGCAAGTCTGAAATTTTTTGCTTTTTCCTGCTCCTCTTAGCATGATAAAGAAGATTCAAAGAGAGTGAGATGCCAGCTACTTTCATTCAGTCAGTAGCTTCAATCATTTCTGGACGTTTTTCAATGGTAAAAATCAATGAATATTGTAAATGCACAAACAGTAATTTCTCCACATTGCAAGGTGCAATTCTGAAATTTTTTGCTTTTTCCTGCTCCTCTTAGCATGATAAAGAAGATTCAAAGAGAGTGAGATGCCAGCTCCTTTCATTCAGTCAGTAGCTTCAAACATTTCTGGTATATGAATAACATGATGTTTTTCAATGGCAAAAATCAATGAATATTGTAAATGCACAAACAGTAATTTCTCCGCATTGCAAGGTGCAATTCTGAAATTTTTTGCTTTTTCCTGCTCCTCTTAGCATGATAAAGAAGATTCAAAGAGAGTGAGATGCCAGCTCCTTTCATTCAGTCAGTAGCTTCAATCATTTCTGGATGTTTTTCAATGGCAAAAATCAATGAATATTGTAAATGCACAAACTGTAATTTCTCCGCATTGCAAGGTGCAATTCTGAAATTTTTTGCTTTTTCCTGCTCCTCTTAGCATAATAAAGAAGATTCAAAGAGAGTGAGATGCCAGCTCCTTTCATTCAGTCAGTAGCTTCAATCATTTCTGGACGTTTTTCAATGGCAAAAATCAATGAATATTGTAAATGCACAAACAGTAATTTCTCCGCATTGCAAGGTGCAATTCTGAAATTTTTTGCTTTTTCCTGCTCCTCTTAGCATGATAAAAAAGATTCAAAGAGAGTGAGATGCCAGCTCCTTTCATTCAGTCAGTACCTTCAATCATTTCTGGACGTTTTTCAATGGCAAAAATCAATGAATATTGTAAATGCACAAACAGTAATTTCTCCGCATTGCAAGGTGCAATTCTGAAATTTTTTGCTTTTTCCCGCTCCTCTTAGCATGATAAAGATTCAAAGAGAGTGAGGTGCCAGCTCCTTTCATTCAGTCAGTAGCTTCAAACATTTCTGGTATATGAATAACATGTTTTTCAATGGCAAAAATCAATGAATATTGTAAATGCACAAACAGTAATTTCTCCGCATTGCAAGGTGCAATTCTGAAATTTTTTGCTTTTTCCTGCTCCTCTTAGCATGATAAAGAAGATTCAAAGAGAGTGAGATGCCAGCTCCTTTCATTCAGTCAGTAGCTTCAAACATTTCTGGTATATGAATAACATGATGTTTTTCAATGGCAAAAATCAATGAATATTGTAAATGCACAAACAGTAATTTCTCCGCATTGCAAGGTGCAATTCTGAAATTTTTTGCTTTTTCCTGCTCCTCTTAGCATGATAAAGAAGATTCAAAGAGAGTGAGATGCCAGCTCCTTTCATTCAGTCAGTAGCTTCAATCATTTCTGGATGTTTTTCAATGGCAAAAATCAATGAATATTGTAAATGCACAAACTGTAATTTCTCCGCATTGCAAGGTGCAATTCTGAAATTTTTTGCTTTTTCCTGCTCCTCTTAGCATGATAAAGAAGATTCAAAGAGAGTGAGATGCCAGCTCCTTTCATTCAGTCAGTAGCTTCAATCATTTCTGGACGTTTTTCAATGGCAAAAATCAATGAATATTGTAAATGCACAAACAGTAATTTCTCCGCATTGCAAGGTGCAATTCTGAAATTTTTTGCTTTTTCCTGCTCCTCTTAGCATGATAAAGAAGATTCAAAGAGAGTGAGATGCCAGCTCCTTTCATTCAGTCAGTACCTTCAATCATTTCTGGACGTTTTTCAATGGCAAAAATCAATGAAAATTGTAAATGCACAAACAGTAATTTCTCCGCATTGCAAGGTGCGATTCTGAAATTTTTTGCTTTTTCCTGCTCCTCTTAGCATGATAAAGAAGATTCAAAGAGAGTGAGATGCCAGCTCCTTTCATTCAGTCAGTAGCTTCAAACATTTCTGGTATATGAATAACATGATGTTTTTCAATGGCAAAAATCAATGAATATTGTAAATGCACAAACAGTAACTTCTCCGCATTGCAAGGTGCAAGTCTGAAATTTTTTGCTTTTTCCTGCTCCTCTTAGCATGATAAAGAAGATTCAAAGAGAGTGAGATGCCAGCTACTTTCATTCAGTCAGTAGCTTCAATCATTTCTGGACCTTTTTCAATGGTAAAAATCAATGAATATTGTAAATGCACAAACAGTAATTTCTCCACATTGCAAGGTGCAATTCTGAAATTTTTTGCTTTTTCCTGCTCCTCTTAGCATGATAAAGAAGATTCAAAGAGAGTGAGATGCCAGCTCCTTTCATTCAGTCAGTAGCTTCAAACATTTCTGGTATATGAATAACATGATGTTTTTCAATGGCAAAAATCAATGAATATTGTAAATGCACAAACAGTAATTTCTCCGCATTGCAAGGTGCAATTCTGAAATTTTTTGCTTTTTCCTGCTCCTCTTAGCATGATAAAGAAGATTCAAAGAGAGTGAGATGCCAGCTCCTTTCATTCAGTCAGTAGCTTCAAACATTTCTGGTATATGAATAACATGATGTTTTTCAATGGCAAAAATCAATGAATATTGTAAATGCACAAACAGTAATTTCTCCGCATTGCAAGGTGCAATTCTGAAATTTTTTGCTTTTTCCTGCTCCTCTTAGCATGATAAAGAAGATTCAAAGAGAGTGAGATGCCAGCTCCTTTCATTCAGTCAGTAGCTTCAATCATTTCTGGATGTTTTTCAATGGCAAAAATCAATGAATATTGTAAATGCACAAACAGTAATTTCTCCGCATTGCAAGGTGCAATTCTGAAATTTTTTGCTTTTTCCTGCTCCTCTTAGCATGATAAAGAAGATTCAAAGAGAGTGAGATGTCAGCTCCTTTCATTCAGTCAGTAGCTTCAAACATTTCTGGTATATGAATAACATGATGTTTTTCAATGGCAAAAATCAATGAATTTTGTAAATGCACAAACAGTAATTTCTCCGCATTGCAAGGTGCAATTCTGAAATTTTTTGCTTTTTCCTGCTCCTCTTAGCATGATAAAGAAGATTCAAAGAGAGTGAGATGCCAGTTCCTTTCATTCAGTCAGTAGCTTCAATCATTTCTGGACGTTTTTCAATGGCAAAAATCAATGAATATTGTAAATGCACAAACAGTAATTTCTCCGCATTGCAAGGTGCAATTCTGAAATTTTTTGCTTTTTCCTGCTCCTCTTAGCATGATAAAGAAGATTCAAAGAGAGTGAGATGCCAGCTCCTTTCATTCAGTCAGTATCTTCAATCATTTCTGGTATATGAATAACATGATGTTTTTCAATGGCAAAAATCAATGAATATTGTAAATGCACAAACAGTAATTTCTCCGCATTGCAAGGTGCAATTCTGAAATTTTTTGCTTTTTCCTGCTCCTCTTAGCATGATAAAGAAGATTCAAAGAGAGTGAGATGCCAGCTCCTTTCATTCAGTCAGTAGCTTCAATCATTTCTGGACGTTTTTCAATGGCAAAAATCAATGAATATTGTAAATGCACAAACAGTAATTTCTCCGCATTGCAAGGTGCAATTCTGAAATTTTTTGCTTTTTCCTGCTCCTCTTAGCATGATAAACAAGATTCAAAGAGAGTGAGATGCCAGCTCCTTTCATTCAGTCAGTAGCTTCAATCATTTCTGGACGTTTTTCAATGGCAAAAATCAATGAATATTGTAAATGCACAAACAGTAATTTCTCCGCATTGCAAGGTGCAATTCTGAAATTTTTTGCTTTTTCCTGCTCCTCTTAGCATGATAAAGAAGATTCAAAGAGAGTGAGATGCCAGCTCCTTTCATTCAGTCAGTAGCTTCAAACATTTCTGGTATATGAATAACATGATGTTTTTCAATGGCAAAAATCAATGAATATTGTAAATGCACAAACAGTAATTTCTCCGCATTGCAAGGTGCAAGTCTGAAATTTTTTGCTTTTTCCTGCTCCTCTTAGCATGATAAAGAAGATACAAAGAGAGTGAGATGCCAGCTACTTTCATTCAGTCAGTAGCTTCAATCATTTCTGGATGTTTTTCAATGGTAAAAATCAATGAATATTGTAAATGCACAAACAGTAATTTCTCCACATTGCAAGGTGCAATTCTGAAATTTTTTGCTTTTTCCTGCTCCTCTTAGCATGATAAAGAAGATTCAAAGAGAGTGAGATGCCAGCTCCTTTCATTCAGTCAGTAGCTTCAAACATTTCTGGTATATGAATAACATGATGTTTTTCAATGGCAAAAATCAATGAATATTGTAAATGCACAAACAGTAATTTCTCTGCATTGCAAGGTGCAATTCTGAAATTTTTTGCTTTTTCCTGCTCCTCTTAGCATGATAAAGAAGATTCAAAGAGAGTGAGATGCCAGCTACTTTCATTCAGTCAGTAGCTTCAATCATTTCTGGATGTTTTTCAATGGTAAAAATCAATGAATATTGTAAATGCACAAACAGTAATTTCTCCACATTGCAAGGTGCAATTCTGAAATTTTTTGCTTTTTCCTGCTCCTCTTAGCATGATAAAGAAGATTCAAAGAGAGTGAGATGCCAGCTCCTTTCATTCAGTCAGTAGCTTCAAACATTTCTGGTATATGAATAACATGATGTTTTTCAATGGCAAAAATCAATGAATATTGTAAATGCACAAACAGTAATTTCTCCGCATTGCAAGGTGCAATTCTGAAATTTTTTGCTTTTTCCTGCTCCTCTTAGCATGATAAAGAAGATTCAAAGAGAGTGAGATGCCAGCTCCTTTCATTCAGTCAGTAGCTTCAAACATTTCTGGTATATGAATAACATGATGTTTTTCAATGGCAAAAATCAATGAATATTGTAAATGCACAAACAGTAATTTCTCCGCATTGCAAGGTGCAATTCTGAAATTTTTTGCTTTTTCCTGCTCCTCTTAGCATGATAAAGAATCTTCAAAGAGAGTGAGATGCCAGCTCCTTTCATTCAGTCAGTAGCTTCAATCATTTCTGGATGTTTTTCAATGGCAAAAATCAATGAATATTGTAAATGCACAAACAGTAATTTCTCCGCATTGCAAGGTGCAATTCTGAAATTTTTTGTTTTTTCCTGCTCCTCTTAGCATGATAAAGAAGATTCAAAGAGAGTGAGATGCCAGCTCCTTTCATTCAGTCAGTAGCTTCAATCATTTCTGGACGTTTTTCAATGGCAAAAATCAATGAATATTGTAAATGCACAAACAGTAATTTCTCCGCATTGCAAGGTGCAATTCTGAAATTTTTTGCTTTTTCCTGCTCCTCTTAGCATGATAAAGAAGATTCAAAGAGAGTGAGATGCCAGCTCCTTTCATTCAGTCAGTACCTTCAATCATTTCTGGATGTTTTTCAATGGCAAAAATCAATGAATATTGTAAATGCACAAACAGTAATTTCTCCGCATTGCAAGGTGCAATTCTGATATTTTTTGCTTTTTCCCGCTCCTCTTAGCATGATAAAGAAGATTCAAAGAGAGTGAGGTGCCAGCTCCTTTCATTCAGTCAGTAGCTTCAAACATTTCTGGTATATGAATAACATGTTTTTCAATGGCAAAAATCAATGAATATTGTAAATGCACAAACAGTAATTTCTCCGCATTGCAAGGTGCAATTCTGAAATTTTTTGATTTTTCCTGCTCCTCTTAGCATGATAAAGAAGATTCAAAGAGAGTGAGATGCCAGCTCCTTTCATTCAGTCAGTAGCTTCAATCATTTCTGGAGGTTTTTCAATGGCAAAAATCAATGAATATTGTAAATGCACAAACAGTAATTTCTCCGCATTGCAAGGTGCAATTCTGAAATTTTTTGCTTTTTCCTGCTCCTCTTAGCATGATAAAGAAGATTCAAAGAGAGTGAGATGCCAGCTCCTTTCATTCAGTCAGTAGCTTCAATCATTTCTGGACGTTTTTCAATGGCAAAAATCAATGAATATTGTAAATGCACAAACAGTAATTTCTCCGCATTGCAAGGTGCAATTCTGAAATTTTTTGCTTTTTCCTGCTCCTCTTAGCATGATAAAGAAGATTCAAAGAGAGTGAGATGCCAGCTCCTTTCATTCAGTCAGTAGCTTCAAACATTTCTGGTATATGAATAACATGATGTTTTTCAATGGCAAAAATCAATGAATATTGTAAATGCACAAACAGTAATTTCTCCGCATTGCAAGGTGCAAGTCTGAAATTTTTTGCTTTTTCCTGCTCCTCTTAGCATGGTAAAGAAGATTCAAAGAGAGTGAGATGCCAGCTACTTTCATTCAGTCAGTAGCTTCAATCATTTCTGGACGTTTTTCAATGGTAAAAATCAATGAATATTGTAAATGCACAAACAGTAATTTCTCCACATTGCAAGGTGCAATTCTGAAATTTTTTGCTTTTTCCTGCTCCTCTTAGCATGATAAAGAAGATTCAAAGAGAGTGAGATGCCAGCTCCTTTCATTCAGTCAGTAGCTTCAAACATTTCTGGTATATGAATAACATGATGTTTTTCAATGGCAAAAATCAATGAATATTGTAAATGCACAAACAGTAATTTCTCCGCATTGCAAGGTGCAATTCTGAAATTTTTTGCTTTTTCCTGCTCCTCTTAGCATGATAAAGAAGATTCAAAGAGAGTGAGATGCCAGCTCCTTTCATTCAGTCAGTAGCTTCAATCATTTCTGGACGTTTTTCAATGGCAAAAATCAATGAATATTGTAAATGCACAAACAGTAATTTCTCCGCATTGCAAGGTGCAATTCTGAAATTTTTTGCTTTTTCCTGCTCCTCTTAGCATGATAAAGAAGATTCAAAGAGAGTGAGATGCCAGCTCCTTTCATTCAGTCAGTAGCTTCAATCATTTCTGGACGTTTTTCAATGGCAAAAATCAATGAATATTGTAAATGCACAAACAGTAATTTCTCCGCATTGCAAGGTGCAATTCTGAAATTTTTTGCTTTTTCCTGCTCCTCTTAGCATGATAAAGAAGATTCAAAGAGAGTGAGATGCCAGCTCCTTTCATTCAGTCAGTAGCTTCAATCATTTCTGGACGTTTTTCAATGGCAAAAATCAATGAATATTGTAAATGCACAAACAGTAATTTCTCCGCATTGCAAGGTGCAATTCTGAAATTTTTTGCTTTTTCCTGCTCCTCTTAGCATGATAAAGAAGATTCAAAGAGAGTGAGATGCCAGCTCCTTTCATTCAGTCAGTAGCTTCAATCATTTCTGGACGTTTTTCAATGGCAAAAATCAATGAATATTGTAAATGCACAAACAGTAATTTCTCCGCATTGCAAGGTGCAATTCTGAAATTTTTTGCTTTTTCCTGCTCCTCTTAGCATGACAAAGAAGATTCAAAGAGAGTAAGATGCCAGCTCCTTTCATTCAGTCAGTAGCTTCAATCATTTCTGGTATATGAATAACATGATGTTTTTCAATGGCAAAAATCAATGAATATTGTAAATGCACAAACAGTAATTTCTCCGCATTGCAAGGTGCAATTCTGAAATTTTTTGCTTTTTCCTGCTCCTCTTAGCATGATAAAGAAGATTCAAAGAGAGTGAGATGCCAGCTCCTTTCATTCAGTCAGTAGCTTCAATCATTTCTGGACGTTTTTCAATGGCAAAAATCAATGAATATTGTAAATGCACAAACAGTAATTTCTCCGCATTGCAAGGTGCAATTCTGAAATTTTTTGCTTTTTCCTGCTCCTCTTAGCATGATAAAGAAGATTCAAATAGAGTGAGATGCCAGCTCCTTTCATTCAGTCAGTAGCTTCAATCATTTCTGGACGTTTTTCAATGGCAAAAATCAATGAATATTGTAAATGCACAAACAGTAATTTCTCCGCATTGCAAGGTGCAATTCTGAAATTTTTTGCTTTTTCCTGCTCCTCTTAGCATGATAAAGAAGATTCAAAGAGAGTGAGATGCCAGCTCCTTTCATTCAGTCAGTAGCTTCAATCATTTCTGGACGTTTTTCAATGGCAAAAATCAATGAATATTGTAAATGCACAAACAGTAATTTCTCCGCATTGCAAGGTGCAATTCTGAAATTTTTTGCTTTTTCCTGCTCGTCTTAGCATTATAAAGAAGATTCAAAGAGAGTGAGATGCCAGCTCCTTTCATTCAGTCAGTAGCTTCAATCATTTCTGGACGTTTTTCAATGGCAAAAATCAATGAATATTGTAAATGCACAAACAGTAATTTCTCCGCATTGCAAGGTGCAATTCTGAAATTTTTTGCTTTTTCCTGCTCCTCTTAGCATGACAAAGAAGATTCAAAGAGAGTAAGATGCCAGCTCCTTTCATTCAGTCAGTAGCTTCAATCATTTCTGGTATATGAATAACATGATGTTTTTCAATGGCAAAAATCAATGAATATTGTAAATGCACAAACAGTAATTTCTCCGCATTGCAAGGTGCAATTCTGAAATTTTTTGCTTTTTCCTGCTCCTCTTAGCATGATAAAGAAGATTCAAAGAGAGTGAGATGCCAGCTCCTTTCATTCAGTCAGTAGCTTCAATCATTTCTGGACGTTTTTCAATGGCAAAAATCAATGAATATTGTAAATGCACAAACAGTAATTTCTCCGCATTGCAAGGTGCAATTCTGAAATTTTTTGCTTTTTCCTGCTCCTCTTAGCATGATAAAGAAGATTCAAAGAGAGTGAGATGCCAGCTCCTTTCATTCAGTCAGTAGCTTCAATCATTTCTGGACGTTTTTCAATGGCAAAAATCAATGAATATTGTAAATGCACAAACAGTAATTTCTCCGCATTGCAAGGTGCAATTCTGAAATTTTTTGCTTTTTCCTGCTCCTCTTAGCATGATAAAGAAGATTCAAAGAGAGTGAGATGCCAGCTCCTTTCATTCAGTCAGTAGCTTCAATCATTTCTGGACGTTTTTCAATGGCAAAAATCAATGAATATTGTAAATGCACAAACAGTAATTTCTCCGCATTGCAAGGTGCAATTCTGAAATTTTTTGCTTTTTCCTGCTCCTCTTAGCATGATAAAGAAGATTCAAAGAGAGTGAGATGCCAGCTCCTTTCATTCAGTCAGTAGCTTCAATCATTTCTGGACGTTTTTCAATGGCAAAAATCAATGAATATTGTAAATGCACAAACAGTAATTTCTCCGCATTGCAAGGTGCAATTCTGAAATTTTTTGCTTTTTCCTGCTCCTCTTAGCATGATAAAGAAGATTCAAAGAGAGTGAGATGCCAGCTCCTTTCATTCAGTCAGTAGCTTCAATCATTTCTGGACGTTTTTCAATGGCAAAAATCAATGAATATTGTAAATGCACAAACAGTAATTTCTCCGCATTGCAAGGTGCAATTCTGAAATTTTTTGCTTTTTCCTGCTCCTCTTAGCATGACAAAGAAGATTCAAAGAGAGTAAGATGCCAGCTCCTTTCATTCAGTCAGTAGCTTCAATCATTTCTGGTATATGAATAACATGATGTTTTTCAATGGCAAAAATCAATGAATATTGTAAATGCACAAACAGTAATTTCTCCGCATTGCAAGGTGCAATTCTGAAATTTTTTGCTTTTTCCTGCTCCTCTTAGCATGATAAAGAAGATTCAAAGAGAGTGAGATGCCAGCTCCTTTCATTCAGTCAGTAGCTTCAATCATTTCTGGACGTTTTTCAATGGCAAAAATCAATGAATATTGTAAATGCACAAACAGTAATTTCTCCGCATTGCAAGGTGCAATTCTGAAATTTTTTGCTTTTTCCTGCTCCTCTTAGCATGATAAAGAAGATTCAAAGAGAGTGAGATGCCAGCTCCTTTCATTCAGTCAGTAGCTTCAATCATTTCTGGACGTTTTTCAATGGCAAAAATCAATGAATATTGTAAATGCACAAACAGTAATTTCTCCGCATTGCAAGGTGCAATTCTGAAATTTTTTGCTTTTTCCTGCTCCTCTTAGCATGATAAAGAAGATTCAAAGAGAGTGAGATGCCAGCTCCTTTCATTCAGTCAGTAGCTTCAAACATTTCTTGTATATGAATAACATGATGTTTTTCAATGGCAAAAATCAATGAATATTGTAAAAGCACAAACAGTAATTTCTCCGCATTGCAAGGTGCAATTCTGAAATTTTTTGCTTTTTCCTGCTCCTCTTAGCATGATAAAGAAGATTCAAAGAGAGTGAGATGCCAGCTCCTTTCATTCAGTCAGTAGCTTCAATCATTTCTGGATGTTTTTCAATGGCAAAAATCAATGAATATTGTAAATGCACAAACAGTAATTTCTCCGCATTGCAAGGTGCAATTCTGAAATTTTTTGCTTTTTCCTGCTCCTCTTAGCATGATAAAGAAGATTCAAAGAGAGTGAGATGCCAGCTCCTTTCATTCAGTCAGTAGCTTCAATCATTTCTGGTATATGAATAACATGATGTTTTTCAATGGCAAAAATCAATGAATATTGTAAATGCACAAACAGTAATTTCTCCGCATTGCAAGTTGCAATTCTGAAATTTTTTGCTTTTTCCTGCTCCTCTTAGCATGATAAAGAAGATTCAAAGAGAGTGAGATGCCAGCTCCTTTCATTCAGTCAGTAGCTTCAATCATTTCTGGACGTTTTTCAATGGCAAAAATCAATGAATATTGTAAATGCACAAACAGTAATTTCTCCGCATTGCAAGGTGCAATTCTGAAATTTTTTGCTTTTTCCTGCTCCTCTTAGCATGATAAAGAAGATTCAAAGAGAGTGAGATGCCAGCTCCTTTCATTCAGTCAGTAGCTTCAATCATTTCTGGACGTTTTTCAATGGCAAAAATCAATGAATATTGTAAATGCACAAACAGTAATTTCTCCGCATTGCAAGGTGCAATTCTGAAATTTTTTGCTTTTTCCTGCTCCTCTTAGCATGATAAAGAAGATTCAAAGAGAGTTAGATGCCAGCTCCTTTCATTCAGTCAGTAGCTTCAAACATTTCTGGTATATGAATAACATGATGTTTTTCAATGGCAAAAATCAATGAATATTGTAAAAGCACAAACAGTAATTTCTCCGCATTGCAAGGTGCAATTCTGAAATTTTTTGCTTTTTCCTGCTCCTCTTAGCATGATAAAGAAGATTCAAAGAGAGTGAGATGCCAGCTCCTTTCATTCAGTCAGTAGCTTCAATCATTTCTGGACGTTTTTCAATGGCAAAAATCAATGAATATTGTAAATGCACAAACAGTAATTTCTCCGCATTGCAAGGTGCAATTCTGAAATTTTTTGCTTTTTCCTGCTCCTCTTAGCATGATAAAGAAGATTCAAAGAGAGTGAGATGCCAGCTCCTTTCATTCAGTCAGTACCTTCAATCATTTCTGGATGTTTTTCAATGGCAAAAATCAATGAATATTGTAAATGCACAAACAGTAATTTCTCCGCATTGCAAGGTGCAATTCTGAAATTTTTTGCTTTTTCCCGCTCCTCTTAGCATGATAAAGAAGATTCAAAGAGAGTGAGGTGCCAGCTCCTTTCATTCAGTCAGTAGCTTCAAACATTTCTGGTATATGAATAACATGTTTTTCAATGGCAAAAATCAATGAATATTGTAAATGCACAAACAGTAATTTCTCCGCATTGCAAGGTGCAATTCTGAAATTTTTTGATTTTTCCTGCTCCTCTTAGCATGATAAAGAAGATTCAAAGAGAGTGAGATGCCAGCTCCTTTCATTCAGTCAGTAGCTTCAATCATTTCTGGACGTTTTTCAATGGCAAAAATCAATGAATATTGTAAATGCACAAACAGTAATTTCTCCGCATTGCAAGGTGCAATTCTGAAATTTTTTGCTTTTTCCTGCTCCTCTTAGCATGATAAAGAAGATTCAAAGAGAGTGAGATGCCAGCTCCTTTCATTCAGTCAGTAGCTTCAATCATTTCTGGACGTTTTTCAATGGCAAAAATCAATGAATATTGTAAATGCACAAACAGTAATTTCTCCGCATTGCAAGGTGCAATTCTGAAATTTTTTGCTTTTTCCTGCTCCTCTTAGCATGATAAAGAAGATTCAAAGAGAGTGAGATGCCAGCTCCTTTCATTCAGTCAGTAGCTTCAAACATTTCTGGTATATGAATAACATGATGTTTTTCAATGGCAAAAATCAATGAATATTGTAAATGCACAAACAGTAATTTCTCCGCAATGCAAGGTGCAAGTCTGAAATTTTTTGCTTTTTCCTGCTCCTCTTAGCATGGTAAAGAAGATTCAAAGAGAGTGAGATGCCAGCTACTTTCATTCAGTCAGTAGCTTCAATCATTTCTGGACGTTTTTCAATGGTAAAAATCAATGAATATTGTAAATGCACAAACAGTAATTTCTCCACATTGCAAGGTGCAATTCTGAAATTTTTTGCTTTTTCCTGCTCCTCTTAGCATGATAAAGAAGATTCAAAGAGAGTGAGATGCCAGCTCCTTTCATTCAGTCAGTAGCTTCAAACATTTCTGGTATATGAATAACATGATGTTTTTCAATGGCAAAAATCAATGAATATTGTAAATGCACAAACAGTAATTTCTCCGCATTGCAAGGTGCAATTCTGAAATTTTTTGCTTTTTCCTGCTCCTCTTAGCATGATAAAGAAGATTCAAAGAGAGTGAGATGCCAGCTCCTTTCATTCAGTCAGTAGCTTCAAACATTTCTGGTATATGAATAACATGATGTTTTTCAATGGCAAAAATCAATGAATATTGTAAATGCACAAACAGTAATTTCTCCGCATTGCAAGGTGCAATTCTGAAATTTTTTGCTTTTTCCTGCTCCTCT
Source organism: Phyllobates terribilis (assembly GCF_046119375.1). Lineage (NCBI taxonomy): Eukaryota > Metazoa > Chordata > Amphibia > Anura > Dendrobatidae > Phyllobates > Phyllobates terribilis. The sequence continues at coordinate 45,965 of NW_027364647.1, read as the reverse complement.
TAGCATGATAAAGAAGATTCAAAGAGAGTGAGATGCCAGCTCCTTTCATTCAGTCAGTAGCTTCAATCATTTCTGGACGTTTTTCAATGGCAAAAATCAATGAATATTGTAAATGCACAAACAGTAATTTCTCCGCATTGCAAGGTGCAATTCTGAAATTTTTTGCTTTTTCCTGCTCCTCTTAGCATGATAAAGAAGATTCAAAGAGAGTGAGATGCCAGCTCCTTTCATTCAGTCAGTAGCTTCAATCATTTCTGGACGTTTTTCAATGGCAAAAATCAATGAATATTGTAAATGCACAAACAGTAATTTCTCCGCATTGCAAGGTGCAATTCTGAAATTTTTTGCTTTTTCCTGCTCCTCTTAGCATGATAAAGAAGATTCAAAGAGAGTGAGATGCCAGCTCCTTTCATTCAGTCAGTAGCTTCAATCATTTCTGGACGTTTTTCAATGGCAAAAATCAATGAATATTGTAAATGCACAAACAGTAATTTCTCCGCATTGCAAGGTGCAATTCTGAAATTTTTTGCTTTTTCCTGCTCCTCTTAGCATGATAAAGAAGATTCAAAGAGAGTGAGATGCCAGCTCCTTTCATTCAGTCAGTAGCTTCAAACATTTCTGGTATATGAATAACATGATGTTTTTCAATGGCAAAAATCAATGAATATTGTAAATGCACAAACAGTAATTTTTCCGCATTGCAAGGTGCAATTCTGAAATTTTTTGCTTTTTCCTGCTCCTCTTAGCATGATAAAGAAGATTCAAAGAGAGTGAGATGCCAGCTCCTTTCATTCAGTCAGTAGCTTCAATCATTTCTGGACGTTTTTCAATGGCAAAAATCAATGAATATTGTAAATGCACAAACAGTAATTTCTCCGCATTGCAAGGTGCAATTCTGAAATTTTTTGCTTTTTCCTGCTCCTCTTAGCATGATAAAGAAGATTCAAAGAGAGTGAGATGCCAGCTCCTTTCATTCAGTCAGTAGCTTCAATCATTTCTGGACGTTTTTCAATGGCAAAAATCAATGAATATTGTAAATGCACAAACAGTAATTTCTCCGCATTGCAAGGTGCAATTCTGAAATTTTTTGCTTTTTCCTGCTCCTCTTAGCATGATAAAGAAGATTCAAAGAGAGTGAGATGCCAGCTCCTTTCATTCAGTCAGTAGCTTCAATCATTTCTGGACGTTTTTCAATGGCAAAAATCTATGAATATTGTAAATGCACAAACAGTAATTTCTCCGCATTGCAATGTGCAATTCTGAAATTTTTTGCTTTTTCCTGCTCCTCTTAGCATGATAAAGAAGATTCAAAGAGAGTGAGATGCCAGCTCCTTTCATTCAGTCAGTAGCTTCAAACATTTCTTGTATATGAATAACATGATGTTTTTCAATGGCAAAAATCAATGAATATTGTAAAAGCACAAACAGTAATTTCTCCGCATTGCAAGGTGCAATTCTGAAATTTTTTGCTTTTTCCTGCTCCTCTTAGCATGATAAAGAAGATTCAAAGAGAGTGAGATGCCAGCTCCTTTCATTCAGTCAGTAGCTTCAATCATTTCTTGACGTTTTTCAATGGCAAAAATCAATGAATATTGTAAATGCACAAACAGTAATTTCTCCGCATTGCAAGGTGCAATTCTGAAATTTTTTGCTTTTTCCTGCTCCTCTTAGCATGATAAAGAAGATTCAAAGAGAGTGAGATGCCAGCTCCTTTCATTCAGTCAGTAGCTTCAATCATTTCTTGACGTTTTTCAATGGCAAAAATCAATGAATATTGTAAATGCACAAACAGTAATTTCTCCGCATTGCAAGTTGCAATTCTGAAATTTTTTGCCTTTTCCTGCTCCTCTTAGCATGATAAAGAAGATTCAAAGAGAGTGAGATGCCAGCTCCTTTCATTCAGTCAGTAGCTTCAATCATTTCTGGACGTTTTTCAATGGCAAAAATCAATGAATATTGTAAATGCACAAACAGTAATTTCTCCGCATTGCAAGGTGCAATTCTGAAATTTTTTGCTTTTTCCTGCTCCTCTTAGCATGATAAAGAAGATTCAAAGAGAGTGAGATGCCAGCTCCTTTCATTCAGTCAGTAGCTTCAATCATTTCTGGACGTTTTTCAATGGCAAAAATCAATGAATATTGTAAATGCACAAACAGTAATTTCTCCGCATTGCAAGGTGCAATTCTGAAATTTTTTGCTTTTTCCTGCTCCTCTTAGCATGATAAAGAAGATTTAAAGAGAGTGAGATGCCAGCTCCTTTCATTCAGTCAGTAGCTTCAATCATTTCTGGTATATGAATAACATGATGTTTTTCAATGGCAAAAATCAATGAATATTGTAAATGCACAAACAGTAATTTCTCCACATTGCAAGGTGCAATTCTGAAATTTTTTGCTTTTTCCTGCTCCTCTTAGCATGATAAAGAAGATTCAAAGAGAGTGAGATGCCAGCTCCTTTCATTCAGTCAGTAGCTTCAATCATTTCTGGACGTTTTTCAATGGCAAAAATCAATGAATATTGTAAATGCACAAACAGTAATTTCTCCGCATTGCAAGGTGCAATTCTGAAATTTTTTGCTTTTTCCTGCTCCTCTTAGCATGATAAAGAAGATTCAAAGAGAGTGAGATGCCAGCTCCTTTCATTCAGTCAGTAGCTTCAATCATTTCTGGTATATGAATAACATGATGTTTTTCAATGGCAAAAATCAATGAATATTGTAAATGCACAAACAGTAATTTCTCCACATTGCAAGGTGCAATTCTGAAATTTTTTGCTTTTTCCTGCTCCTCTTAGCATGATAAAGAAGATTCAAAGAGAGTGAGATGCCAGCTCCTTTCATTCAGTCAGTAGCTTCAATCATTTCTGGACGTTTTTCAATGGCAAAAATCAATGAATATTGTAAATGCACAAACAGTAATTTCTCCGCATTGCAAGGTGCAATTCTGAAATTTTTTGCTTTTTCCTGCTCCTCTTAGCATGATAAAGAAGATTCAAAGAGAGCGAGATGCCAGCTCCTTTCATTCAGTCAGTAGCTTCAATCATTTCTGGTATATGAATAACATGATGTTTTTCAATGGCAAAAATCAATGAATATTGTAAATGCACAAACAGTAATTTCTCCGCATTGCAAGGTGCAATTCTGAAATTTTTTGCTTTTTCCTGCTCCTCTTAGCATGATAAAGAAGATTCAAAGAGAGTGAGATGCCAGCTCCTTTCATTCAGTCAGTAGCTTCAATCATTTCTGGACGTTTTTCAATGGCAAAAATCAATGAATATTGTAAATGCACAAACAGTAATTTCTCCGCATTGCAAGGTGCAATTCTGAAATTTTTTGCTTTTTCCTGCTCCTCTTAGCATGATAAAGAAGATTCAAAGAGAGTGAGATGCCAGCTCCTTTCATTCAGTCAGTAGCTTCAAACATTTCTGGTATATGAATAACATGATGTTTTTCAATGGCAAAAATCAATGAATATTGTAAATGCACAAACAGTAATTTCTCCGCATTGCAAGGTGCAATTCTGAAATTTTTTGCTTTTTCCTGCTCCTCTTAGCATGATAAAGAAGATTCAAAGAGAGTGAGATGCCAGCTCCTTTCATTCAGTCAGTAGCTTCAATCATTTCTGGACGTTTTTCAATGGCAAAAATCAATGAATATTGTAAATGCACAAACAGTAATTTCTCCGCATTGCAAGGTGCAATTCTGAAATTTTTTGCTTTTTCCTGCTCCTCTTAGCATGATAAAGAAGATTCAAAGAGAGTGAGATGCCAGCTCCTTTCATTCAGTCAGTAGCTTCAATCATTTCTGGTATATGAATAACATGATGTTTTTCAATGGCAAAAATCAATGAATATTGTAAATGCACAAACAGTAATTTCTCCGCATTGCAAGGTGCAATTCTGAAATTTTTTGCTTTTTCCTGCTCCTCTTAGCATGATAAAGAAGATTCAAAGAGAGTGAGATGCCAGCTCCTTTCATTCAGTCAGTAGCTTCAAACATTTCTGGTATATGAATAACATGATGTTTTTCAATGGCAAAAATCAATGAATATTGTAAATGCACAAACAGTAATTTCTCCGCATTGCAAGGTGCAATTCTGAAATTTTTTGCTTTTTCCTGCTCCTCTTAGCATGATAAAGAAGATTCAAAGAGAGTGAGATGCCAGCTCCTTTCATTCAGTCAGTAGCTTCAATCATTTCTGGACGTTTTTCAATGGCAAAAATCAATGAATATTGTAAATGCACAAACAGTAATTTCTCCGCATTGCAATGTGCAATTCTGAAATTTTTTGCTTTTTCCTGCTCCTCTTAGCATGATAAAGAAGATTCAAAGAGAGTGAGATGTCAGCTCCTTTCATTCAGTCAGTAGCTTCAAACATTTCTGGTATATGAATAACATGATGTTTTTCAATGGCAAAAATCAATGAATTTTGTAAATGCACAAACAGTAATTTCTCCGCATTGCAAGGTGCAATTCTGAAATTTTTTGCTTTTTCCTGCTCCTCTTAGCATGATAAAGAAGATTCAAAGAGAGTGAGATGCCAGTTCCTTTCATTCAGTCAGTAGCTTCAATCATTTCTGGACGTTTTTCAATGGCAAAAATCAATGAATATTGTAAATGCACAAACAGTAATTTCTCCGCATTGCAAGGTGCAATTCTGAAATTTTTTGCTTTTTCCTGCTCCTCTTAGCATGATAAAGAAGATTCAAAGAGAGTGAGATGCCAGCTCCTTTCATTCAGTCAGTAGCTTCAATCATTTCTGGTATATGAATAACATGATGTTTTTCAATGGCAAAAATCAATGAATATTGTAAATGCACAAACAGTAATTTCTCCGCATTGCAAGGTGCAATTCTGAATTTTTTTGCTTTTTCCTGCTCCTCTTAGCATGATAAAGAAGATTCAAAGAGAGTGAGATGCCAGCTCCTTTCATTCAGTCAGTAGCTTCAATCATTTCTGGACGTTTTTCAATGGCAAAAATCAATGAATATTGTAAATGCACAAACAGTAATTTCTCCGCATTGCAAGGTGCAATTCTGAAATTTTTTGCTTTTTCCTGCTCCTCTTAGCATGATAAACAAGATTCAAAGAGAGTGAGATGCCAGCTCCTTTCATTCAGTCAGTAGCTTCAATCATTTCTGGACGTTTTTCAATGGCAAAAATCAATGAATATTGTAAATGCACAAACAGTAATTTCTCCGCATTGCAAGGTGCAATTCTGAAATTTTTTGCTTTTTCCTGCTCCTCTTAGCATGATAAAGAAGATTCAAAGAGAGTGAGATGCCAGCTCCTTTCATTCAGTCAGTAGCTTCAAACATTTCTGGTATATGAATAACATGATGTTTTTCAATGGCAAAAATCAATGAATATTGTAAATGCACAAACAGTAATTTCTCCGCATTGCAAGGTGCAAGTCTGAAATTTTTTGCTTTTTCCTGCTCCTCTTAGCATGATAAAGAAGATTCAAAGAGAGTGAGATGCCAGCTACTTTCATTCAGTCAGTAGCTTCAATCATTTCTGGACGTTTTTCAATGGTAAAAATCAATGAATATTGTAAATGCACAAACAGTAATTTCTCCACATTGCAAGGTGCAATTCTGAAATTTTTTGCTTTTTCCTGCTCCTCTTAGCATGATAAAGAAGATTCAAAGAGAGTGAGATGCCAGCTCCTTTCATTCAGTCAGTAGCTTCAATCATTTCTGGTATATGAATAACATGATGTTTTTCAATGGCAAAAATCAATGAATATTGTAAATGCACAAACAGTAATTTCTCCGCATTGCAAGGTGCAATTCTGAAATTTTTTGCTTTTTCCTGCTCCTCTTAGCATGATAAAGAAGATTCAAAGAGAGTGAGATGCCAGCTCCTTTCATTCAGTCAGTAGCTTCAATCATTTCTGGACGTTTTTCAATGGCAAAAATCAATGAATATTGTAAATGCACAAACAGTAATTTCTCCGCATTGCAAGGTGCAATTCTGAAATTTTTTGCTTTTTCCTGCTCCTCTTAGCATGATAAAGAAGATTCAAAGAGAGTGAGATGTCAGCTCCTTTCATTCAGTCAGTAGCTTCAAACATTTCTGGTATATGAATAACATGATGTTTTTCAATGGCAAAAATCAATGAATTTTGTAAATGCACAAACAGTAATTTCTCCGCATTGCAAGGTGCAATTCTGAAATTTTTTGCTTTTTCCTGCTCCTCTTAGCATGATAAAGAAGATTCAAAGAGAGTGAGTTGCCAGTTCCTTTCATTCAGTCAGTAGCTTCAATCATTTCTGGACGTTTTTCAATGGCAAAAATCAATGAATATTGTAAATGCACAAACAGTAATTTCTCCGCATTGCAAGGTGCAATTCTGAAATTTTTTGCTTTTTCCTGCTCCTCTTAGCATGATAAAGAAGATTCAAAGAGAGTGAGATGCCAGCTCCTTTCATTCAGTCAGTAGCTTCAATCATTTCTGGACGTTTTTCAATGGCAAAAATCAATGAATATTGTAAATGCACAAACAGTAATTTCTCCGCATTGCAAGGTGCAATTCTGAAATTTTTTGCTTTTTCCTGCTCCTCTTAGCATGATAAAGAACATTCAAAGAGAGTGAGATGTCAGCTCCTTTCATTCAGTCAGTAGCTTCAAACATTTCTGGTATATGAATAACATGATGTTTTTCAATGGCAAAAATCAATGAATTTTGTAAATGCACAAACAGTAATTTCTCCGCATTGCAAGGTGCAATTCTGAAATTTTTTGCTTTTTCCTGCTCCTCTTAGCATGATAAAGAAGATTCAAAGAGAGTGAGATGCCAGTTCCTTTCATTCAGTCAGTAGCTTCAATCATTTCTGGACGTTTTTCAATGGCAAAAATCAATGAATATTGTAAATGCACAAACAGTAATTTCTCCGCATTGCAAGGTGCAATTCTGAAATTTTTTGCTTTTTCCTGCTCCTCTTAGCATGATAAAGAAGATTCAAAGAGAGTGAGATGCCAGCTCCTTTCATTCAGTCAGTAGCTTCAATCATTTCTGGTATATGAATAACATGATGTTTTTCAATGGCAAAAATCAATGAATATTGTAAATGCACAAACAGTAATTTCTCCGCATTGCAAGGTGCAATTCTGAAATTTTTTGCTTTTTCCTGCTCCTCTTAGCATGATAAAGAAGATTCAAAGAGAGTGAGATGCCAGCTCCTTTCATTCAGTCAGTAGCTTCAATCATTTCTGGACGTTTTTCAATGGCAAAAATCAATGAATATTGTAAATGCAGAAACAGTAATTTCTCCGCATTGCAAGGTGCAATTCTGAAATTTTTTGCTTTTTCCTGCTCCTCTTAGCATGATAAACAAGATTCAAAGAGAGTGAGATGCCAGCTCCTTTCATTCAGTCAGTAGCTTCAATCATTTCTGGACGTTTTTCAATGGCAAAAATCAATGAATATTGTAAATGCACAAACAGTAATTTCTCCGCATTGCAAGGTGCAATTCTGAAATTTTTTGCTTTTTCCTGCTCCTCTTAGCATGATAAAGAAGATTCAAAGAGAGTGAGATGCCAGCTCCTTTCATTCAGTCAGTAGCTTCAAACATTTCTGGTATATGAATAACATGATGTTTTTCAATGGCAAAAATCAATGAATATTGTAAATGCACAAACAGTAATTTCTCCGCATTGCAAGGTGCAAGTCTGAAATTTTTTGCTTTTTCCTGCTCCTCTTAGCATGATAAAGAAGATTCAAAGAGAGTGAGATGCCAGCTACTTTCATTCAGTCAGTAGCTTCAATCATTTCTGGACGTTTTTCAATGGTAAAAATCAATGAATATTGTAAATGCACAAACAGTAATTTCTCCACATTGCAAGGTGCAATTCTGAAATTTTTTGCTTTTTCCTGCTCCTCTTAGCATGATAAAGAAGATTCAAAGAGAGTGAGATGCCAGCTCCTTTCATTCAGTCAGTAGCTTCAAACATTTCTGGTATATGAATAACATGATGTTTTTCAATGGCAAAAATCAATGAATATTGTAAATGCACAAACAGTAATTTCTCAGCATTGCAAGGTGCAATTCTGAAATTTTTTGCTTTTTCCTGCTCCTCTTAGCATGATAAAGAAGATTCAAAGAGAGTGAGATGCCAGCTACTTTCATTCAGTCAGTAGCTTCAATCATTTCTGGACGTTTTTCAATGGTAAAAATCAATGAATATTGTAAATGCACAAACAGTAATTTCTCCACATTGCAAGGTGCAATTCTGAAATTTTTTGCTTTTTCCTGCTCCTCTTAGCATGATAAAGAAGATTCAAAGAGAGTGAGATGCCAGCTCCTTTCATTCAGTCAGTAGCTTCAAACATTTCTGGTATATGAATAACATGATGTTTTTCAATGGCAAAAATCAATGAATATTGTAAATGCACAAACAGTAATTTCTCCGCATTGCAAGGTGCAATTCTGAAATTTTTTGCTTTTTCCTGCTCCTCTTAGCATGATAAAGAAGAGTCAAAGAGAGTGAGATGCCAGCTCCTTTCATTCAGTCAGTAGCTTCAAACATTTCTGGTATATGAATAACATGATGTTTTTCAATGGCAAAAATCAATGAATATTGTAAATGCACAAACAGTAATTTCTCCGCATTGCAAGGTGCAATTCTGAAATTTTTTGCTTTTTCCTGCTCCTCTTAGCATGATAAAGAATATTCAAAGAGAGTGAGATGCCAGCTCCTTTCATTCAGTCAGTAGCTTCAATCATTTCTGGATGTTTTTCAATGGCAAAAATCAATGAATATTGTAAATGCACAAACTGTAATTTCTCCGCATTGCAAGGTGCAATTCTGAAATTTTTGGCTTTTTCCTGCTCCTCTTAGCATGATAAAGAAGATTCAAAGAGAGTGAGATGCCAGCTCCTTTCATTCAGTCAGTAGCTTCAATCATTTCTGGACGTTTTTCAATGGCAAAAATCAATGAATATTGTAAATGCACAAACAGTAATTTCTCCGCATTGCAAGGTGCAATTCTGAAATTTTTTGCTTTTTCCTGCTCCTCTTAGCATGATAAAGAAGATTCAAAGAGAGTGAGATGCCAGCTCCTTTCATTCAGTCAGTACCTTCAATCATTTCTGGATGTTTTTCAATGGCAAAAATCAATGAATATTGTAAATGCACAAACAGTAATTTCTCCGCATTGCAAGGTGCAATTCTGAAATTTTTTGCTTTTTCCCGCTCCTCTTAGCATGATAAAGAAGATTCAAAGAGAGTGAGGTGCCAGCTCCTTTCATTCAGTCAGTAGCTTCAAACATTTCTGGTATATGAATAACATGTTTTTCAACGGCAAAAATCATTGAATATTGTAAATGCACAAACAGTAATTTCTCCGCATTGCAAGGTGCAATTCTGAAATTTTTTGATTTTTCCTGCTCCTCTTAGCATGATAAAGAAGATTCAAAGAGAGTGAGATGCCAGCTCCTTTCTTCAGTCAGTAGCTTCAATCATTTCTGGACGTTTTTCAATGGCAAAAATCAATGAATATTGTAAATGCACAAACAGTAATTTCTCCGCATTGCAAGGTGCAATTCTGAAATTTTTTGCTTTTTCCTGCTCCTCTTAGCATGATAAAGAAGATTCAAAGAGAGTGAGATGCCAGCTCCTTTCATTCAGTCAGTAGCTTCAATCATTTCTGGACGTTTTTCAATGGCAAAAATCAATGAATATTGTAAATGCACAAACAGTAATTTCTCCGCATTGCAAGGTGCAATTCTGAAATTTTTTGCTTTTTCCTGCTCCTCTTAGCATGATAAAGAAGATTCAAAGAGAGTGAGATGCCAGCTCCTTTCATTCAGTCAGTAGCTTCAAACATTTCTGGTATATGAATAACATGATGTTTTTCAATGGCAAAAATCAATGAATATTGTAAATGCACAAACAGTAATTTCTCCGCATTGCAAGGTGCAAGTCTGAAATTTTTTGCTTTTTCCTGCTCCTCTTAGCATGATAAAGAAGATTCAAAGAGAGTGAGATGCCAGCTACTTTCATTCAGTCAGTAGCTTCAATCATTTCTGGACGTTTTTCAATGGTAAAAATCAATGAATATTGTAAATGCACAAACAGTAATTTCTCCACATTGCAAGGTGCAATTCTGAAATTTTTTGCTTTTTCCTGCTCCTCTTAGCATGATAAAGAAGATTCAAAGAGAGTGAGATGCCAGCTCCTTTCATTCAGTCAGTAGCTTCAAACATTTCTGGTATATGAATAACATGATGTTTTTCAATGGCAAAAATCAATGAATATTGTAAATGCACAAACAGTAATTTCTCCGCATTGCAAGGTGCAATTCTGAAATTTTTTGCTTTTTCCTGCTCCTCTTAGCATGATAAAGAAGAGTCAAAGAGAGTGAGATGCCAGCTCCTTTCATTCAGTCAGTAGCTTCAAACATTTCTGGTATATGAATAACATGATGTTTTTCAATGGCAAAAATCAATGAATATTGTAAATGCACAAAGAGTAATTTCTCCGCATTGCAAGGTGCAATTCTGAAATTTTTTGCTTTTTCCTGCTCCTCTTAGCATGATAAAGAAGATTCAAAGAGAGTGAGATGCCAGCTCCTTTCATTCAGTCAGTAGCTTCAATCATTTCTGGACGTTTTTCAATGGCAAAAATCAATGAATATTGTAAATGCACAAACAGTAATTTCTCCGCATTGCAAGGTGCAATTCTGAAATTTTTTGCTTTTTCCTGCTCCTCTTAGCATGATAAAGAAGATTCAAAGAGAGTGAGATGCCAGCTCCTTTCATTCAGTCAGTAGCTTCAATCATTTCTGGACGTTTTTCAATGGCAAAAATCAATGAATATTGTAAATGCACAAACAGTAATTTCTCCGCATTGCAAGGTGCAATTCTGAAATTTTTTGCTTTTTCCTGCTCCTCTTAGCATGATAAAGAAGATTCAAAGAGAGTGAGATGCCAGCTCCTTTCATTCAGTCAGTAGCTACAAACATTTCTGGTATATGAATAACATGATGTTTTTCAATGGCAAAAATCAATGAATATTGTAAATGCACAAACAGTAATTTCTCCGCATTGCAAGGTGCAATTCTGAAATTTTTTGCTTTTTCCTGCTCCTCTTAGCATGATAAAGAAGATTCAAAGAGAGTGAGATGCCAGCTCCTTTCATTCAGTCAGTAGCTTCAATCATTTCTGGACGTTTTTCAATGGCAAAAATCAATGAATATTGTAAATGCACAAACAGTAATTTCTCCGCATTGCAAGGTGCAATTCTGAAATTTTTTGCTTTTTCCTGCTCCTCTTAGCATGATAAAGAAGATTCAAAGAGAGTGAGATGCCAGCTCCTTTCATTCAGTCAGTAGCTTCAAACATTTCTGGTATATGAATAACATGATGTTTTTCAATGGCAAAAATCAATGAATATTGTAAATGCACAAAGAGTAATTTCTCCGCATTGCAAGGTGCAATTCTGAAATTTTTTGCTTTTTCCTGCTCCTCTTAGCATGATAAAGAAGATTCAAAGAGAGTGAGATGCCAGCTCCTTTCATTCAGTCAGTAGCTTCAATCATTTCTGGACGTTTTTCAATGGCAAAAATCAATGAATATTGTAAATGCACAAACAGTAATTTCTCCGCATTGCAAGGTGCAATTCTGAAATTTTTTGCTTTTTCCTGCTCCTCTTAGCATGATAAAGAAGATTCAAAGAGAGTGAGATGCCAGCTCCTTTCATTCAGTCAGTAGCTTCAAACATTTCTGGTATATGAATAACATGATGTTTTTCAATGGCAAAAATCAATGAATATTGTAAATGCACAAAGAGTAATTTCTCCGCATTGCAAGGTGCAATTCTGAAATTTTTTGCTTTTTCCTGCTCCTCTTAGCATGATAAAGAAGATTCAAAGAGAGTGAGATGCCAGCTCCTTTCATTCAGTCAGTAGCTTCAATCATTTCTGGACGTTTTTCAATGGCAAAAATCAATGAATATTGTAAATGCACAAACAGTAATTTCTCCGCATTGCAAGGTGCAATTCTGAAATTTTTTGCTTTTTCCTGCTCCTCTTAGCATGATAAAGAAGATTCAAAGAGAGTGAGATGCCAGCTCCTGTCATTCAGTCAGTAGCTTCAATCATTTCTGGACGTTTTTCAATGGCAAAAATCAATGAATATTGTAAATGCACAAACAGTAATTTCTCCGCATTGCAAGGTGCAATTCTGAAATTTTTTGCTTTTTCCTGCTCCTCTTAGCATGACAAAGAAGATTCAAAGAGAGTAAGATGCCAGCTCCTTTCATTCAGTCAGTAGCTTCAATCATTTCTGGTATATGAATAACATGATGTTTTTCAATGGCAAAAATCAATGAATATTGTAAATGCACAAACAGTAATTTCTCCGCATTGCAAGGTGCAATTCTGAAATTTTTTGCTTTTTCCTGCTCCTCTTAGCATGATAAAGAAGATTCAAAGAGAGTGAGATGCCAGCTCCTTTCATTCAGTCAGTAGCTTCAATCATTTCTGGACGTTTTTCAATGGCAAAAATCAATGAATATTGTAAATGCACAAACAGTAATTTCTCCGCATTGCAAGGTGCAATTCTGAAATTTTTTGCTTTTTCCTGCTCCTCTTAGCATGATAAAGAAGATTCAAAGAGAGTGAGATGCCAGCTCCTTTCATTCAGTCAGTAGCTTCAATCATTTCTGGACGTTTTTCAATGGCAAAAATCAATGAATATTGTAAATGCACAAACAGTAATTTCTCCGCATTGCAAGGTGCAATTCTAAAATTTTTTGCTTTTTCCTGCTCCTCTTAGCATGATAAAGAAGATTCAAAGAGAGTGAGATGCCAGCTCCTTTCATTCAGTCAGTAGCTTCAAACATTTCTGGTATATGAATAATATGATGTTTTTCAATGGCAAAAATCAATGAATATTGTAAAAGCACAAACAGTAATTTCTCCGCATTGCAAGGTGCAATTCTGAAATTTTTTGCTTTTTCCTGCTCCTCTTAGCATGATAAAGAATATTCAAAGAGAGTGAGATGCCAGCTCCTTTCATTCAGTCAGTAGCTTCAATCATTTCTGGACGTTTTTCAATGGCAAAAATCAATGAATATTGTAAATGCACAAACAGTAATTTCTCCGCATTGCAAGGTGCAATTCTGAAATTTTTTGCTTTTTCCTGCTCCTCTTAGCATGATAAAGAAGATTCAAAGAGAGTGAGATGCCAGCTCCTTTCATTCAGTCAGTAGCTTCAATCATTTCTGGTATATGAATAACATGATGTTTTTCAATGGCAAAAATCAATGAATATTGTAAATGCACAAACAGTAATTTCTCCGCATTGCAAGTTGCAATTCTGAAATTTTTTGCTTTTTCCTGCTCCTCTTAGCATGATAAAGAAGATTCAAAGAGAGTGAGATGCCAGCTCCTTTCATTCAGTCAGTAGCTTCAATCATTTCTGGACGTTTTTCAATGGCAAAAATCAATGAATATTGTAAATGCACAAACAGTAATTTCTCCGCATTGCAAGGTGCAATTCTGAAATTTTTTGCTTTTTCCTGCTCCTCTTAGCATGATAAAGAAGATTCAAAGAGAGTGAGATGCCAGCTCCTTTCATTCAGTCAGTAGCTTCAATCATTTCTGGACGTTTTTCAATGGCAAAAATCAATGAATATTGTAAATGCACAAACAGTAATTTCTCCGCATTGCAAGGTGCAATTCTGAAATTTTTTGCTATTTCCTGCTCCTCTTAGCATGATAAAGAAGATTCAAAGAGAGTGAGATGCCAGCTCCTTTCATTCAGTCAGTAGCTTCAAACATTTCTGGTATATGAATAACATGATGTTTTTCAATGGCAAAAATCAATGAATATTGTAAATGCACAAACAGTAATTTCTCCGCATTGCAAGGTGCAATTCTGAAATTTTTTGCTTTTTCCTGCTCCTCTTAGCATGATAAAGAAGATTCAAAGAGAGTGAGATGCCAGCTCCTTTCATTCAGTCAGTAGCTTCAATCATTTCTGGACGTTTTTCAATGGCAAAAATCAATGAATATTGTAAATGCACAAACAGTAATTTCTCCGCATTGCAAGGTGCAATTCTGAAATTTTTTGCTTTTTCCTGCTCCTCTTAGCATGATAAAGAAGATTCAAAGAGAGTGAGATGTCAGCTCCTTTCATTCAGTCAGTAGCTTCAAACATTTCTGGTATATGAATAACATGATGTTTTTCAATGGCAAAAATCAATGAATTTTGTAAATGCACAAACAGTAATTTCTCCGCATTGCAAGGTGCAATTCTGAAATTTTTTGCTTTTTCCTGCTCCTCTTAGCATGATAAAGAAGATTCAAAGAGAGTGAGATGCCAGTTCCTTTCATTCAGTCAGTAGCTTCAATCATTTCTGGACGTTTTTCAATGGCAAAAATCAATGAATATTGTAAATGCACAAACAGTAATTTCTCCGCATTGCAAGGTGCAATTCTGAAATTTTTTGCTTTTTCCTGCTCCTCTTAGCATGATAAAGAAGATTCAAAGAGAGTGAGATGCCAGCTCCTTTCATTCAGTCAGTAGCTTCAATCATTTCTGGTTTATGAATAACATGATGTTTTTCAATGGCAAAAATCAATGAATATTGTAAATGCACAAACAGTAATTTCTCCGCATTGCAAGGTGCAATTCTGAATTTTTTTGCTTTTTCCTGCTCCTCTTAGCATGATAAAGAAGATTCAAAGAGAGTGAGATGCCAGCTCCTTTCATTCAGTCAGTAGCTTCAATCATTTCTGGACGTTTTTCAATGGCAAAAATCAATGAATATTGTAAATGCACAAACAGTAATTTCTCCGCATTGCAAGGTGCAATTCTGAAATTTTTTGCTTTTTCCTGCTCCTCTTAGCATGATAAACAAGATTCAAAGAGAGTGAGATGCCAGCTCCTTTCATTCAGTCAGTAGCTTCAATCATTTCTGGACGTTTTTCAATGGCAAAAATCAATGAATATTGTAAATGCACAAACAGTAATTTCTCCGCATTGCAAGGTGCAATTCTGAAATTTTTTGCTTTTTCCTGCTCCTCTTAGCATGATAAAGAAGATTCAAAGAGAGTGAGATGCCAGCTCCTTTCATTCAGTCAGTAGCTTCAAACATTTCTGGTATATGAATAACATGATGTTTTTCAATGGCAAAAATCAATGAATATTGTAAATGCACAAACAGTAATTTCTCCGCATTGCAAGGTGCAAGTCTGAAATTTTTTGCTTTTTCCTGCTCCTCTTAGCATGATAAAGAAGATTCAAAGAGAGTGAGATGCCAGCTACTTTCATTCAGTCAGTAGCTTCAATCATTTCTGGACGTTTTTCAATGGTAAAAATCAATGAATATTGTAAATGCACAAACAGTAATTTCTCCACATTGCAAGGTGCAATTCTGAAATTTTTTGCTTTTTCCTGCTCCTCTTAGCATGATAAAGAAGATTCAAAGAGAGTGAGATGCCAGCTCCTTTCATTCAGTCAGTAGCTTCAATCATTTCTGGTATATGAATAACATGATGTTTTTCAATGGCAAAAATCAATGAATATTGTAAATGCACAAACAGTAATTTCTCCGCATTGCAAGGTGCAATTCTGAAATTTTTTGCTTTTTCCTGCTCCTCTTAGCATGATAAAGAAGATTCAAAGAGAGTGAGATGCCAGCTCCTTTCATTCAGTCAGTAGCTTCAATCATTTCTGGACGTTTTTCAATGGCAAAAATCAATGAATATTGTAAATGCACAAACAGTAATTTCTCCGCATTGCAAGGTGCAATTCTGAAATTTTTTGCTTTTTCCTGCTCCTCTTAGCATGATAAAGAAGATTCAAAGAGAGTGAGATGTCAGCTCCTTTCATTCAGTCAGTAGCTTCAAACATTTCTGGTATATGAATAACATGATGTTTTTCAATGGCAAAAATCAATGAATTTTGTAAATGCACAAACAGTAATTTCTCCGCATTGCAAGGTGCAATTCTGAAATTTTTTGCTTTTTCCTGCTCCTCTTAGCATGATAAAGAAGATTCAAAGAGAGTGAGATGCCAGTTCCTTTCATTCAGTCAGTAGCTTCAATCATTTCTGGACGTTTTTCAATGGCAAAAATCAATGAATATTGTAAATGCACAAACAGTAATTTCTCCGCATTGCAAGGTGCAATTCTGAAATTTTTTGCTTTTTCCTGCTCCTCTTAGCATGATAAAGAAGATTCAAAGAGAGTGAGATGCCAGCTCCTTTCATTCAGTCAGTAGCTTCAATCATTTCTGGACGTTTTTCAATGGCAAAAATCAATGAATATTGTAAATGCACAAACAGTAATTTCTCCGCATTGCAAGGTGCAATTCTGAAATTTTTTGCTTTTTCCTGCTCCTCTTAGCATGATAAAGAAGATTCAAAGAGAGTGAGATGCCAGCTCCTTTCATTCAGTCAGTAGCTTCAATCATTTCTGGACGTTTTTCAATGGCAAAAATCAATGAATATTGTAAATGCACAAACAGTAATTTCTCCGCATTGCAAGGTGCAATTCTGAAATTTTTTGCTTTTTCCTGCTCCTCTTAGCATGATAAAGAAGATTCAAAGAGAGTGAGATGCCAGCTCCTTTCATTTAGTCAGTAGCTTCAAACATTTCTGGTATATGAATAACATGATGTTTTTCAATGGCAAAAATCAATGAATATTGTAAATGCACAAACAGTAATTTCTCTGCATTGCAAGGTGCAATTCTGAAATTTTTTGCTTTTTCCTGCTCCTCTTAGCATGATAAAGAAGATTCAAAGAGAGTGAGATGCCAGCTACTTTCATTCAGTCAGTAGCTTCAATCATTTCTGGACGTTTTTCAATGGTAAAAATCAATGAATATTGTAAATGCACAAACAGTAATTTCTCCACATTGCAAGGTGCAATTCTGAAATTTTTTGCTTTTTCCTGCTCCTCTTAGCATGATAAAGAAGATTCAAAGAGAGTGAGATGCCAGCTCCTTTCATTCAGTCAGTAGCTTCAAACATTTCTGGTATATGAATAACATGATGTTTTTCAATGGCAAAAATCAATGAATATTGTAAATGCACAAACAGTAATTTCTCCGCATTGCAAGGTGCAATTCTGAAATTTTTTGCTTTTTCCTGCTCCTCTTAGCATGATAAAGAAGATTCAAAGAGAGTGAGATGCCAGCTCCTTTCATTCAGTCAGTAGCTTCAAACATTTCTGGTATATGAATAACATGATGTTTTTCAATGGCAAAAATCAATGAATATTGTAAATGCACAAACAGTAATTTCTCCGCATTGCAAGGTGCAATTCTGAAATTTTTTGCTTTTTCCTGCTCCTCTTAGCATGATAAAGAATATTCAAAGAGAGTGAGATGCCAGCTCCTTTCATTCAGTCAGTAGCTTCAATCATTTCTGGATGTTTTTCAATGGCAAAAATCAATGAATATTGTAAATGCACAAACTGTAATTTCTCCGCATTGCAAGGTGCAATTCTGAAATTTTTGGCTTTTTCCTGCTCCTCTTAGCATGATAAAGAAGATTCAAAGAGAGTGAGATGCCAGCTCCTTTCATTCAGTCAGTAGCTTCAATCATTTCTGGACGTTTTTCAATGGCAAAAATGAATGAATATTGTAAATGCACAAACAGTAATTTCTCCGCATTGCAAGGTGCAATTCTGAAATTTTTTGCTTTTTCCTGCTCCTCTTAGCATGATAAAGAAGATTCAAAGAGAGTGAGATGCCAGCTCCTTTCATTCAGTCAGTACCTTCAATCATTTCTGGATGTTTTTCAATGGCAAAAATCAATGAATATTGTAAATGCACAAACAGTAATTTCTCCGCATTGCAAGGTGCAATTCTGAAATTTTTTGCTTTTTCCCGCTCCTCTTAGCATGATAAAGAAGATTCAAAGAGAGTGAGGTGCCAGCTCCTTTCATTCAGTCAGTAGCTTCAAACATTTCTGGTATATGAATAACATGTTTTTCAATGGCAAAAATCATTGAATATTGTAAATGCACAAACAGTAATTTCTCCGCATTGCAAGGTGCAATTCTGAAATTTTTTGATTTTTCCTGCTCCTCTTAGCATGATAAAGAAGATTCAAAGAGAGTGAGATGCCAGCTCCTTTCATTCAGTCAGTAGCTTCAATCATTTCTGGACGTTTTTCAATGGCAAATATCAATGAATATTGTAAATGCACAAACAGTAATTTCTCCGCATTGCAAGGTGCAATTCTGAAATTTATTGCTTTTTCCTGCTCCTCTTAGCATGATAAAGAAGATTCAAAGAGAGTGAGATGCCAGCTCCTTTCATTCAGTCAGTAGCTTCAATCATTTCTGGACGTTTTTCAATGGCAAAAATCAATGAATATTGTAAATGCAAAAACAGTAATTTCTCCGCATTGCAAGGTGCAATTCTGAAATTTTTTGCTTTTTCCTGCTCCTCTTAGCATGATAAAGAAGATTCAAAGAGAGTGAGATGCCAGCTCCTTTCATTCAGTCAGTAGCTTCAAACATTTCTGGTATATGAATAACATGATATTTTTCAATGGCAAAAATCAATGAATATTGTAAATGCACAAACAGTAATTTCTCCGCATTGCAAGGTGCAAGTCTGAAATTTTTTGCTTTTTCCTGCTCCTCTTAGCATGATAAAGAAGATTCAAAGAGAGTGAGATGCCAGCTACTTTCATTCAGTCAGTAGCTTCAATCATTTCTGGACGTTTTTCAATGGTAAAAATCAATGAATATTGTAAATGCACAAACAGTAATTTCTCCACATTGCAAGGTGCAATTCTGAAATTTTTTGCTTTTTCCTGCTCCTCTTAGCATGATAAAGAAGATTCAAAGAGAGTGAGATGCCAGCTCCTTTCATTCAGTCAGTAGCTTCAAACATTTCTGGTATATGAATAACATGATGTTTTTCAATGGCAAAAATCAATGAATATTGTAAATGCACAAACAGTAATTTCTCCGCATTGCAAGGTGCAATTCTGAAATTTTTTGCTTTTTCCTGCTCCTCTTAGCATGATAAAGAAGATTCAAAGAGAGTGAGATGCCAGCTCCTTTCATTCAGTCAGTAGCTTCAAACATTTCTGGTACATGAATAACATGATGTTTTTCAATGGCAAAAATCAATGAATATTGTAAATGCACAAAGAGTAATTTCTCCGCATTGCAAGGTGCAATTCTGAAATTTTTTGCTTTTTCCTGCTCCTCTTAGCATGATAAAGAAGATTCAAAGAGAGTGAGATGCCAGCTCCTTTCATTCAGTCAGTAGCTTCAATCATTTCTGGACGTTTTTCAATGGCAAAAATCAATGAATATTGTAAATGCACAAACAGTAATTTCTCCGCATTGCAAGGTGCAATTCTGAAATTTTTTGCTTTTTCCTGCTCCTCTTAGCATGATAAAGAAGATTCAAAGAGAGTGAGATGCCAGCTCCTTTCATTCAGTCAGTAGCTTCAATCATTTCTGGACGTTTTTCAATGGCAAAAATCAATGAATATTGTAAATGCACAAACAGTAATTTCTCCGCATTGCAAGGTGCAATTCTGAAATTTTTTGCTTTTTCCTGCTCCTCTTAGCATGATAAAGAAGATTCAAAGAGAGTGAGATGCCAGCTCCTTTCATTCAGTCAGTAGCTACAAACATTTCTGGTATATCAATAACATGATGTTTTTCAATGGCAAAAATCAATGAATATTGTAAATGCACAAACAGTAATTTCTCCGCATTGCAAGGTGCAATTCTGAAATTTTTTGCTTTTTCCTGCTCCTCTTAGCATGATAAAGAAGATTCAAAGAGAGTGAGATGCCAGCTCCTTTCATTCAGTCAGTAGCTTCAATCATTTCTGGACGTTTTTCAATGGCAAAAATCAATGAATATTGTAAATGCACAAACAGTAATTTCTCCGCATTGCAAGGTGCAATTCTGAAATTTTTTGCTTTTTCCTGCTCCTCTTAGCATGATAAAGAAGATTCAAAGAGAGTGAGATGCCAGCTCCTTTCATTCAGTCAGTAGCTTCAATCATTTCTGGACGTTTTTCAATGGCAAAAATCAATGAATATTGTAAATGCACAAACAGTAATTTCTCCGCATTGCAAGGTGCAATTCTGAAATTTTTTGCTTTTTCCTGCTCCTCTTAGCATGACAAAGAAGATTCAAAGAGAGTAAGATGCCAGCTCCTTTCATTCAGTCAGTAGCTTCAATCATTTCTGGTATATGAATAACATGATGTTTTTCAATGGCAAAAATCAATGAATATTGTAAATGCACAAACAGTAATTTCTCCGCATTGCAAGGTGCAATTCTGAAATTTTTTGCTTTTTCCTGCTCCTCTTAGCATGATAAAGAAGATTCAAAGAGAGTGAGATGCCAGCTCCTTTCATTCAGTCAGTAGCTTCAATCATTTCTGGACGTTTTTCAATGGCAAAAATCAATGAATATTGTAAATGCACAAACAGTAATTTCTCCGCATTGCAAGGTGCAATTCTGAAATTTTTTGCTTTTTCCTGCTCCTCTTAGCATCATAAAGAAGATTCAAAGAGAATGAGATGCCAGCTCCTTTCATTCAGTCAGTAGCTTCAATCATTTCTGGACGTTTTTCAATGGCAAAAATCAATGAATATTGTAAATGCACAAACAGTAATTTCTCCGCATTGCAAGGTGCAATTCTGAAATTTTTTGCTTTTTCCTGCTCCTCTTAGCATGATAAAGAAGATTCAAAGAGAGTGAGATGCCAGGTCCTTTCATTCAGTCAGTAGCTTCAAACATTTCTGGTATATGAATAATATGATGTTTTTCAATGGCAAAAATCAATGAATATTGTAAAAGCACAAACAGTAATTTCTCCGCATTGCAAGGTGCAATTCTGAAATTTTTTGCTTTTTCCTGCTCCTCTTAGCATGATAAAGAAGATTCAAAGAGAGTGAGATGCCAGCTCCTTTCATTCAGTCAGTAGCTTCAATCATTTCTGGACGTTTTTCAATGGCAAAAATCAATGAATATTGTAAATGCACAAACAGTAATTTCTCCGCATTGCAAGGTGCAATTCTGAAATTTTTTGCTTTTTCCTGCTCCTCTTAGCATGATAAAGAAGATTCAAAGAGAGTGAGATGCCAGCTCCTTTCATTCAGTCAGTAGCTTCAATCATTTCTGGTATATGAATAACATGATGTTTTTCAATGGCAAAAATCAATGAATATTGTAAATGCACAAACAGTAATTTCTCCGCATTGCAAGTTGCAATTCTGAAATTTTTTGCTTTTTCCTGCTCCTCTTAGCATGATAAAGAAGATTCAAAGAGAGTGAGATGCCAGCTCCTTTCATTCAGTCAGTAGCTTCAATCATTTCTGGACGTTTTTCAATGGCAAAAATCAATGAATATTGTAAATGCACAAACAGTAATTTCTCCGCATTGCAAGGTGCAATTCTGAAATTTTTTGCTTTTTCCTGCTCCTCTTAGCATGATAAAGAAGATTCAAAGAGAGTGAGATGCCAGCTCCTTTCATTCAGTCAGTAGCTTCAATCATTTCTGGACGTTTTTCAATGGCAAAAATCAATGAATATTGTAAATGCACAAACAGTAATTTCTCCGCATTGCAAGGTGCAATTCTGAAATTTTTTGCTTTTTCCTGCTCCTCTTAGCATGATAAAGAAGATTCAAAGAGAGTGAGATGCCAGGTCCTTTCATTCAGTCAGTAGCTTCAAACATTTCTGGTATATGAATAATATGATGTTTTTCAATGGCAAAAATCAATGAATATTGTAAAAGCACAAACAGTAATTTCTCCGCATTGCAAGGTGCAATTCTGAAATTTTTTGCTTTTTCCTGCTCCTCTTAGCATGATAAAGAAGATTCAAAGAGAGTGAGATGCCAGCTCCTTTCATTCAGTCAGTAGCTTCAATCATTTCTGGACGTTTTTCAATGGCAAAAATCAATGAATATTGTAAATGCACAAACAGTAATTTCTCCGCATTGCAAGGTGCAATTCTGAAATTTTTTGCTTTTTCCTGCTCCTCTTAGCATGATAAAGAAGATTCAAAGAGAGTGAGATGCCAGCTCCTTTCATTCAGTCAGTAGCTTCAATCATTTCTGGTATATGAATAACATGATGTTTTTCAATGGCAAAAATCAATGAATATTGTAAATGCACAAACAGTAATTTCTCCGCATTGCAAGTTGCAATTCTGAAATTTTTTGCTTTTTCCTGCTCCTCTTAGCATGATAAAGAAGATTCAAAGAGAGTGAGATGCCAGCTCCTTTCATTCAGTCAGTAGCTTCAATCATTTCTGGACGTTTTTCAATGGCAAAAATCAATGAATATTGTAAATGCACAAACAGTAATTTCTCCGCATTGCAAGGTGCAATTCTGAAATTTTTTGCTTTTTCCTGCTCCTCTTAGCATGATAAAGAAGATTCAAAGAGAGTGAGATGCCAGCTCCTTTCATTCAGTCAGTAGCTTCAATCATTTCTGGACGTTTTTCAATGGCAAAAATCAATGAATATTGTAAATGCACAAACAGTAATTTCTCCGCATTGCAAGGTGCAATTCTGAAATTTTTTGCTTTTTCCTGCTCCTCTTAGCATGATAAAGAAGATTCAAAGAGAGTGAGATGCCAGCTCCTTTCATTCAGTCAGTAGCTTCAAACATTTCTGGTATATGAATAACATGATGTTTTTCAATGGCAAAAATCAATGAATATTGTAAATGCACAAACAGTAATTTCTCCGCATTGCAAGGTGCAATTCTGAAATTTTTTCTTTTTCCTGCTCCTCTTAGCATGATAAAGAAGATTCAAAGAGAGTGAGATGCCAGCTCCTTTCATTCAGTCAGTAGCTTCAATCATTTCTGGTATATGAATAACATGATGTTTTTCAATGGCAAAAATCAATGAATATTGTAAATGCACAAACAGTAATTTCTCCACATTGCAAGGTGCAATTCTGAAATTTTTTGCTTATTCCTGCTCCTCTTAGCATGATAAAGAAGATTCAAAGAGAGTGAGATGCCAGCTCCTTTCATTCAGTCAGTAGCTTCAATCATTTCTGGACGTTTTTCAATGGCGAAAATCAATGAATATTGTAAATGCACAAACAGTAATTTCTCCGCATTGCAAGGTGCAATTCTGAAATTTTTTGCTTTTTCCTGCTCCTCTTAGCATGATAAAGAAGATTCAAAGAGAGTGAGATGCCAGCTCCTTTCATTCAGTCAGTAGCTACAAACATTTCTGGTATATGAATAACATGATGTTTTTCAATGGCAAAAATCAATGAATATTGTAAATGCACAAACAGTAATTTCTCCGCATTGCAAGGTGCAATTCTGAAATTTTTTGCTTTTTCCTGCTCCTCTTAGCATGATAAAGAAGATTCAAAGAGAGTGAGATGCCAGCTCCTTTCATTCAGTCAGTAGCTTCAATCATTTCTGGACGTTTTTCAATGGCAAAAATCAATGAATATTGTAAATGCACAAACAGTAATTTCTCCGCATTGCAAGGTGCAATTCTGAAATTTTTTGCTTTTTCCTGCTCCTCTTAGCATGATAAAGAAGATTCAAAGAGAGTGAGATGCCAGCTCCTTTCATTCAGTCAGTAGCTTCAATCATTTCTGGACGTTTTTCAATGGCAAAAATCAATGAATATTGTAAATGCACAAACAGTAATTTCTCCGCATTGCAAGGTGCAATTCTGAAATTTTTTGCTTTTTCCTGCTCCTCTTAGCATGACAAAGAAGATTCAAAGAGAGTAAGATGCCAGCTCCTTTCATTCAGTCAGTAGCTTCAATCATTTCTGGTATATGAATAACATGATGTTTTTCAATGGCAAAAATCAATGAATATTGTAAATGCACAAACAGTAATTTCTCCGCATTGCAAGGTGCAATTCTGAAATTTTTTGCTTTTTCCTGCTCCTCTTAGCATGATAAAGAAGATTCAAAGAGAGTGAGATGCCAGCTCCTTTCATTCAGTCAGTAGCTTCAATCATTTCTGGACGTTTTTCAATGGCAAAAATCAATGAATATTGTAAATGCACAAACAGTAATTTCTCCGCATTGCAAGGTGCAATTCTGAAATTTTTTGCTTTTTCCTGCTCCTCTTAGCATGATAAAGAAGATTCAAAGAGAGTGAGATGCCAGCTCCTTTCATTCAGTCAGTAGCTTCAATCATTTCTGGACGTTTTTCAATGGCAAAAATCAATGAATATTGTAAATGCACAAACAGTAATTTCTCCGCATTGCAAGGTGCAATTCTGAAATTTTTTGCTTTTTCCTGCTCCTCTTAGCATGATAAAGAAGATTCAAAGAGAGTGAGATGCCAGCTCCTTTCATTCAGTCAGTAGCTTCAAACATTTCTGGTATATGAATAATATGATGTTTTTCAATGGCAAAAATCAATGAATATTGTAAAAGCACAAACAGTAATTTCTCCGCATTGCAAGGTGCAATTCTGAAATTTTTTGCTTTTTCCTGCTCCTCTTAGCATGATAAAGAAGATTCAAAGAGAGTGAGATGCCAGCTCCTTTCATTCAGTCAGTAGCTTCAATCATTTCTGGACGTTTTTCAATGGCAAAAATCAATGAATATTGTAAATGCACAAACAGTAATTTCTCCGCATTGCAAGGTGCAATTCTGAAATTTTTTGCTTTTTCCTGCTCCTCTTAGCATGATAAAGAAGATTCAAAGAGAGTGAGATGCCAGCTCCTTTCATTCAGTCAGTAGCTTCAATCATTTCTGGTATATGAATAACATGATGTTTTTCAATGGCAAAAATCAATGAATATTGTAAATGCACAAACAGTAATTTCTCCGCATTGCAAGTTGCAATTCTGAAAGTTTTTGCTTTTTCCTGCTCCTCTTAGCATGATAAAGAAGATTCAAAGAGAGTGAGATGCCAGCTCCTTTCATTCAGTCAGTAGCTTCAATCATTTCTGGACGTTTTTCAATGGCAAAAATCAATGAATATTGTAAATGCACAAACAGTAATTTCTCCGCATTGCAAGGTGCAATTCTGAAATTTTTTGCTTTTTCCTGCTCCTCTTAGCATGATAAAGAAGATTCAAAGAGAGTGAGATGTCAGCTCCTTTCATTCAGTCAGTAGCTTCAATCATTTCTGGACGTTTTTCAATGGCAAAAATCAATGAATATTGTAAATGCACAAACAGTAATTTCTCCGCATTGCAAGGTGCAATTCTGAAATTTTTTGCTTTTTCCTGCTCCTCTTAGCATGATAAAGAAGATTCAAAGAGAGTGAGATGCCAGCTCCTTTCATTCAGTCAGTAGCTTCAAACATTTCTGGTATATGAATAACATGATGTTTTTCAAAGGCAAAAATCAATGAATATTGTAAAAGCACAAACAGTAATTTCTCCGCATTGCAAGGTGCAATTCTGAAATTTTTTGCTTTTTCCTGCTCCTCTTAGCATGATAAAGAAGATTCAAAGAGAGTGAGATGCCAGCTCCTTTCATTCAGTCAGTAGCTTCAATCATTTCTGGACGTTTTTCAATGGCAAAAATCAATGAATATTGTAAATGCACAAACAGTAATTTCTCCGCATTGCAAGGTGCAATTCTGAAATTTTTTGCTTTTTCCTGCTCCTCTTATCATGATAAAGAAGATTCAAAGAGAGTGAGATGCCAGCTCCTTTCATTCAGTCAGTAGCTTCAATCATTTCTGGTATATGAATAACATGATGTTTTTCAATGGCAAAAATCAATGAATATTGTAAATGCACAAACAGTAATTTCTCCACATTGCAAGGTGCAATTCTGAAATTTTTTGCTTTTTCCTGCTCCTCTTAGCATGATAAAGAAGATTCAAAGAGAGTGAGATGACAGCTCCTTTCATTCAGTCAGTAGCTTCAATCATTTCTGGACGTTTTTCAATGGCAAAAATCAATGAATATTGTAAATGCACAAACAGTAATTTCTCCGCATTGCAAGGTGCAATTCTGAAATTTTTTGCTTTTTCCTGCTCCTCTTAGCATGATAAAGAAGATTCAAAGAGAGCGAGATGCCAGCTCCTTTCATTCAGTCAGTAGCTTCAATCATTTCTGGTATATGAATAACATGATGTTTTTCAATGGCAAAAATCAATGAATATTGTAAATGCACAAACAGTAATTTCTCCGCATTGCAAGGTGCAATTCTGAAATTTTTTGCTTTTTCCTGCTCCTCTTAGCATGATAAAGAAGATTCAAAGAGAGTGAGATGCCAGCTCCTTTCATTCAGTCAGTAGCTTCAATCATTTCTGGACGTTTTTCAATGGCAAAAATCAATGAATATTGTAAATGCACAAACAGTAATTTCTCCGCATTGCAAGGTGCAATTCTGAAATTTTTTGCTTTTTCCTGCTCCTCTTAGCATGATAAAGAAGATTCAAAGAGAGTGAGATGCCAGCTCCTTTCATTCAGTCAGTAGCTTCAAACATTTCTGGTATATGAATAACATGATGTTTTTCAATGGCAAAAATCAATGAATATTGTAAATGCACAAACAGTAATTTCTCCGCATTGCAAGGTGCAATTCTGAAATTTTTTGCTTTTTCCTGCTCCTCTTAGCATGATAAAGAAGATTCAAAGAGAGTGAGATGCCAGCTCCTTTCATTCAGTCAGTAGCTTCAAACATTTCTGGTATATGAATAACATGATGTTTTTCAATGGCAAAAATCAATGAATATTGTAAATGCACAAAGAGTAATTTCTCCGCATTGCAAGGTGCAATTCTGAAATTTTTTGCTTTTTCCTGCTCCTCTTAGCATGATAAAGAAGATTCAAAGAGAGTGAGATGCCAGCTCCTTTCATTCAGTCAGTAGCTTCAATCATTTCTGGACGTTTTTCAATGGCAAAAATCAATGAATATTGTAAATGCACAAACAGTAATTTCTCCGCATTGCAAGGTGCAATTCTGAAATTTTTTGCTTTTTCCTGCTCCTCTTAGCATGATAAAGAAGATTCAAAGAGAGTGAGATGCCAGCTCCTTTCATTCAGTCAGTAGCTTCAATCATTTCTGGACGTTTTTCAATGGCAAAAATCAATGAATATTGTAAATGCACAAACAGTAATTTCTCCGCATTGCAAGGTGCAATTCTGAAATTTTTTGCTTTTTCCTGCTCCTCTTAGCATGATAAAGAAGATTCAAAGAGAGTGAGATGCCAGCTCCTTTCATTCAGTCAGTAGCTTCAATCATTTCTGGACGTTTTTCAATGGCAAAAATCAATGAATATTGTAAATGCACAAACAGTAATTTCTCCGCATTGCAAGGTGCAATTCTGAAATTTTTTGCTTTTTCCTGCTCCTCTTAGCATGATAAAGAAGATTCAAAGAGAGTGAGATGCCAGCTCCTTTCATTCAGTCAGTAGCTTCAATCATTTCTGGACGTTTTTCAATGGCAAAAATCAATGAATATTGTAAATGCACAAACAGTAATTTCTCCGCATTGCAAGGTGCAATTCTGAAATTTTTTGCTTTTTCCTGCTCCTCTTAGCATGATAAAGAAGATTCAAAGAGAGTGAGATGCCAGCTCCTTTCATTCAGTCAGTAGCTTCAAACATTTCTGGTATATGAATAACATGATGTTTTTCAATGGCAAAAATCAATGAATATTGTAAATGCACAAACAGTAATTTCTCCGCATTGCAAGGTGCAATTCTGAAATTTTTTGCTTTTTCCTGCTCCTCTTAGCATGATAAAGAAGATTCAAAGAGAGTGAGATGCCAGCTCCTTTCATTCAGTCAGTAGCTTCAATCATTTCTGGTATATGAATAACATGATGTTTTTCAATGGCAAAAATCAATGAATATTGTAAATGCACAAACAGTAATTTCTCCACATTGCAAGGTGCAATTCTGAAATTTTTTGCTTTTTCCTGCTCCTCTTAGCATGATAAAGAAGATTCAAAGAGAGTGAGATGCCAGCTCCTTTCATTCAGTCAGTAGCTTCAATCATTTCTGGACGTTTTTCAATGGCAAAAATCAATGAATATTGTAAATGCACAAACAGTAATTTCTCCGCATTGCAAGGTGCAATTCTGAAATTTTTTGCTTTTTCCTGCTCCTCTTAGCATGATAAAGAAGATTCAAAGAGAGTGAGATGCCAGCTCCTTTCATTCAGTCAGTAGCTTCAATCATTTCTGGACGTTTTTCAATGGCAAAAATCAATGAATATTGTAAATGCACAAACAGTAATTTCTCCGCATTGCAAGGTGCAATTCTGAAATTTTTTGCTTTTTCCTGCTCCTCTTAGCATGACAAAGAAGATTCAAAGAGAGTAAGATGCCAGCTCCTTTCATTCAGTCAGTAGCTTCAATCATTTCTGGTATATGAATAACATGATGTTTTTCAATGGCAAAAATCAATGAATATTGTAAATGCACAAACAGTAATTTCTCCGCATTGCAAGGTGCAATTCTGAAATTTTTTGCTTTTTCCTGCTCCTCTTAGCATGATAAAGAAGATTCAAAGAGAGTGAGATGCCAGCTCCTTTCATTCAGTCAGTAGCTTCAATCATTTCTGGACGTTTTTCAATGGCAAAAATCAATGAATATTGTAAATGCACAAACAGTAATTTCTCCGCATTGCAAGGTGCAATTCTGAAATTTTTTGCTTTTTCCTGCTCCTCTTAGCATGATAAAGAAGATTCAAAGAGAGTGAGATGCCAGCTCCTTTCATTCAGTCAGTAGCTTCAATCATTTCTGGACGTTTTTCAATGGCAAAAATCAATGAATATTGTAAATGCACAAACAGTAATTTCTCCGCATTGCAAGGTGCAATTCTGAAATTTTTTGCTTTTTCCTGCTCCTCTTAGCATGATAAAGAAGATTCAAAGAGAGTGAGATGCCAGCTCCTTTCATTCAGTCAGTAGCTTCAATCATTTCTGGACGTTTTTCAATGGCAAAAATCAATGAATATTGTAAATGCACAAACAGTAATTTCTCCGCATTGCAAGGTGCAATTCTGAAATTTTTTTGCTTTTTCCTGCTCCTCTTAGCATGACAAAGAAGATTCAAAGAGAGTAAGATGCCAGCTCCTTTCATTCAGTCAGTAGCTTCAATCATTTCTGGTATATGAATAACATGATGTTTTTCAATGGCAAAAATCAATGAATATTGTAAATGCACAAACAGTAATTTCTCCGCATTGCAAGGTGCAATTCTGAAATTTTTTGCTTTTTCCTGCTCCTCTTAGCATGATAAAGAAGATTCAAAGAGAGTGAGATGCCAGCTCCTTTCATTCAGTCAGTAGCTTCAATCATTTCTGGACGTTTTTCAATGGCAAAAATCAATGAATATTGTAAATGCACAAACAGTAATTTCTCCGCATTGCAAGGTGCAATTCTGAAATTTTTTGCTTTTTCCTGCTCCTCTTAGCATGATAAAGAAGATTCAAAGAGAGTGAGATGCCAGCTCCTTTCATTCAGTCAGTAGCTTCAATCATTTCTGGACGTTTTTCAATGGCAAAAATCAATGAATATTGTAAATGCACAAACAGTAATTTCTCCGCATTGCAAGGTGCAAATCTGAAATTTTTTGCTTTTTCCTGCTCCTCTTAGCATGATAAAGAAGATTCAAAGAGAGTGAGATGCCAGCTCCTTTCATTCAGTCAGTAGCTTCAATCATTTCTGGACGTTTTTCAATGGCAAAAATCAATGAATATTGTAAATGCACAAACAGTAATTTCTCCGCATTGCAAGGTGCAATTCTGAAATTTTTTGCTTTTTCCTGCTCCTCTTAGCATGACAAAGAAGATTCAAAGAGAGTAAGATGCCAGCTCCTTTCATTCAGTCAGTAGCTTCAATCATTTCTGGTATATGAATAACATGATGTTTTTCAATGGCAAAAATCAATGAATATTGTAAATGCACAAACAGTAATTTCTCCGCATTGCAAGGTGCAATTCTGAAATTTTTTGCTTTTTCCTGCTCCTCTTAGCATGATAAAGAAGATTCAAAGAGAGTGAGATGCCAGCTCCTTTCATTCAGTCAGTAGCTTCAATCATTTCTGGACGTTTTTCAATGGCAAAAATCAATGAATATTGTAAATGCACAAACAGTAATTTCTCCGCATTGCAAGGTGCAATTCTGAAATTTTTTGCTTTTTCCTGCTCCTCTTAGCATGATAAAGAAGATTCAAAGAGAGTGAGATGCCAGCTCCTTTCATTCAGTCAGTAGCTTCAATCATTTCTGGACGTTTTTCAATGGCAAAAATCAATGAATATTGTAAATGCACAAACAGTAATTTCTCCGCATTGCAAGGTGCAATTCTGAAATTTTTTGCTTTTTCCTGCTCCTCTTAGCATGATAAAGAAGATTCAAAGAGAGTGAGATGCCAGCTCCTTTCATTCAGTCAGTAGCTTCAAACATTTCTGGTATATGAATAATATGATGTTTTTCAATGGCAAAAATCAATGAATATTTTAAAAGCACAAACAGTAATTTCTCCGCATTGCAAGGTGCAATTCTGAAATTTTTTGCTTTTTCCTGCTCCTCTTAGCATGATAAAGAAGATTCAAAGAGAGTGAGATGCCAGCTCCTTTCATTCAGTCAGTAGCTTCAATCATTTCTGGACGTTTTTCAATGGCAAAAATCAATGAATATTGTAAATGCACAAACAGTAATTTCTCCGCATTGCAAGGTGCAATTCTGAAATTTTTTGCTTTTTCCTGCTCCTCTTAGCATGATAAAGAAGATTCAAAGAGAGTGAGATGCCAGCTCCTTTCATTCAGTCAGTAGCTTCAATCATTTCTGGTATATGAATAACATGATGTTTTTCAATGGCAAAAATCAATGAATATTGTAAATGCACAAACAGTAATTTCTCCACATTGCAAGGTGCAATTCTGAAATTTTTTGCTTTTTCCTGCTCCTCTTAGCATGATAAAGAAGATTCAAAGAGAGTGAGATGCCAGCTCCTTTCATTCAGTCAGTAGCTTCAATCATTTCTGGACGTTTTTCAATGGCAAAAATCAATGAATATTGTAAATGCACAAACAGTAATTTCTCCGCATTGCAAGGTGCAATTCTGAAATTTTTTGCTTTTTCCTGCTCCTCTTAGCATGATAAAGAAGATTCAAAGAGAGTGAGATGCCAGCTCCTTTCATTCAGTCAGTAGCTTCAATCATTTCTGGACGTTTTTCAATGGCAAAAATCAATGAATATTGTAAATGCACAAACAGTAATTTCTCCGCATTGCAAGGTGCAATTCTGAAATTTTTTGCTTTTTCCTGCTCCTCTTAGCATGACAAAGAAGATTCAAAGAGAGTAAGATGCCAGCTCCTTTCATTCAGTCAGTAGCTTCAATCATTTCTGGTATATGAATAACATGATGTTTTTCAATGGCAAAAATCAATGAATATTGTAAATGCACAAACAGTAATTTCTCCGCATTGCAAGGTGCAATTCTGAAATTTTTTGCTTTTTCCTGCTCCTCTTAGCATGATAAAGAAGATTCAAAGAGAGTGAGATGCCAGCTCCTTTCATTCAGTCAGTAGCTTCAATCATTTCTGGACGTTTTTCAATGGCAAAAATCAATGAATATTGTAAATGCACAAACAGTAATTTCTCCGCATTGCAAGGTGCAATTCTGAAATTTTTTGCTTTTTCCTGCTCCTCTTAGCATGATAAAGAAGATTCAAAGAGAGTGAGATGCCAGCTCCTTTCATTCAGTCAGTAGCTTCAATCATTTCTGGACGTTTTTCAATGGCAAAAATCAATGAATATTGTAAATGCACAAACAGTAATTTCTCCGCATTGCAAGGTGCAATTCTGAAATTTTTTGCTTTTTCCTGCTCCTCTTAGCATGATAAAGAAGATTCAAAGAGAGTGAGATGCCAGCTCCTTTCATTCAGTCAGTAGCTTCAAACATTTCTGGTATATGAATAATATGATGTTTTTCAATGGCAAAAATCAATGAATATTGTAAAAGCACAAACAGTAATTTCTCCGCATTGCAAGGTGCAATTCTGAAATTTTTTGCTTTTTCCTGCTCCTCTTAGCATGATAAAGAAGATTCAAAGAGAGTGAGATGCCAGCTCCTTTCATTCAGTCAGTAGCTTCAATCATTTCTGGACGTTTTTCAATGGCAAAAATCAATGAATATTGTAAATGCACAAACAGTAATTTCTCCGCATTGCAAGGTGCAATTCTGAAATTTTTTGCTTTTTCCTGCTCCTCTTAGCATGATAAAGAAGATTCAAAGAGAGTGAGATGCCAGCTCCTTTCATTCAGTCAGTAGCTTCAATCATTTCTGGTATATGAATAACATGATGTTTTTCAATGGCAAAAATCAATGAATATTGTAAATGCACAAACAGTAATTTCTCCGCATTGCAAGGTGCAATTCTGAAATTTTTTGCTTTTTCCTGCTCCTCTTAGCATGATAAAGAAGATTCAAAGAGAGTGAGATGCCAGCTCCTTTCATTCAGTCAGTAGCTTCAAACATTTCTGGTATATGAATAACATGATGTTTTTCAATGGCAAAAATCAATGAATATTGTAA
Organism: Phyllobates terribilis; assembly: GCF_046119375.1. Taxonomy (NCBI): domain Eukaryota; kingdom Metazoa; phylum Chordata; class Amphibia; order Anura; family Dendrobatidae; genus Phyllobates; species Phyllobates terribilis. The sequence goes on along the minus strand of NW_027364647.1, from coordinate 13,506 downwards.
ATGCACAAAGAGTAATTTCTCCGCATTGCAAGGTGCAATTCTGAAATTTTTTGCTTTTTCCTGCTCCTCTTAGCATGATAAAGAAGATTCAAAGAGAGTGAGATGCCAGCTCCTTTCATTCAGTCAGTAGCTTCAATCATTTCTGGACGTTTTTCAATGGCAAAAATCAATGAATATTGTAAATGCACAAACAGTAATTTCTCCGCATTGCAAGGTGCAATTCTGAAATTTTTTGCTTTTTCCTGCTCCTCTTAGCATGATAAAGAAGATTCAAAGAGAGTGAGATGCCAGCTCCTTTCATTCAGTCAGTAGCTTCAATCATTTCTGGACGTTTTTCAATGGCAAAAATCAATGAATATTGTAAATGCACAAACAGTAATTTCTCCGCATTGCAAGGTGCAATTCTGAAATTTTTTGCTTTTTCCTGCTCCTCTTAGCATGATAAAGAAGATTCAAAGAGAGTGAGATGCCAGCTCCTTTCATTCAGTCAGTAGCTTCAATCATTTCTGGACGTTTTTCAATGGCAAAAATCAATGAATATTGTAAATGCACAAACAGTAATTTCTCCGCATTGCAAGGTGCAATTCTGAAATTTTTTGCTTTTTCCTGCTCCTCTTAGCATGATAAAGAAGATTCAAAGAGAGTGAGATGCCAGCTCCTTTCATTCAGTCAGTAGCTTCAATCATTTCTGGACGTTTTTCAATGGCAAAAATCAATGAATATTGTAAATGCACAAACAGTAATTTCTCCGCATTGCAAGGTGCAATTCTGAAATTTTTTGCTTTTTCCTGCTCCTCTTAGCATGATAAAGAAGATTCAAAGAGAGTGAGATGCCAGCTCCTTTCATTCAGTCAGTAGCTTCAAACATTTCTGGTATATGAATAACATGATGTTTTTCAATGGCAAAAATCAATGAATATTGTAAATGCACAAACAGTAATTTCTCCGCATTGCAAGGTGCAATTCTGAAATTTTTTGCTTTTTCCTGCTCCTCTTAGCATGATAAAGAAGATTCAAAGAGAGTGAGATGCCAGCTCCTTTCATTCAGTCAGTAGCTTCAATCATTTCTGGTATATGAATAACATGATGTTTTTCAATGGCAAAAATCAATGAATATTGTAAATGCACAAACAGTAATTTCTCCACATTGCAAGGTGCAATTCTGAAATTTTTTGCTTTTTCCTGCTCCTCTTAGCATGATAAAGAAGATTCAAAGAGAGTGAGATGCCAGCTCCTTTCATTCAGTCAGTAGCTTCAATCATTTCTGGACGTTTTTCAATGGCAAAAATCAATGAATATTGTAAATGCACAAACAGTAATTTCTCCGCATTGCAAGGTGCAATTCTGAAATTTTTTGCTTTTTCCTGCTCCTCTTAGCATGATAAAGAAGATTCAAAGAGAGTGAGATGCCAGCTCCTTTCATTCAGTCAGTAGCTTCAATCATTTCTGGACGTTTTTCAATGGCAAAAATCAATGAATATTGTAAATGCACAAACAGTAATTTCTCCGCATTGCAAGGTGCAATTCTGAAATTTTTTGCTTTTTCCTGCTCCTCTTAGCATGACAAAGAAGATTCAAAGAGAGTAAGATGCCAGCTCCTTTCATTCAGTCAGTAGCTTCAATCATTTCTGGTATATGAATAACATGATGTTTTTCAATGGCAAAAATCAATGAATATTGTAAATGCACAAACAGTAATTTCTCCGCATTGCAAGGTGCAATTCTGAAATTTTTTGCTTTTTCCTGCTCCTCTTAGCATGATAAAGAAGATTCAAAGAGAGTGAGATGCCAGCTCCTTTCATTCAGTCAGTAGCTTCAATCATTTCTGGACGTTTTTCAATGGCAAAAATCAATGAATATTGTAAATGCACAAACAGTAATTTCTCCGCATTGCAAGGTGCAATTCTGAAATTTTTTGCTTTTTCCTGCTCCTCTTAGCATGATAAAGAAGATTCAAAGAGAGTGAGATGCCAGCTCCTTTCATTCAGTCAGTAGCTTCAATCATTTCTGGACGTTTTTCAATGGCAAAAATCAATGAATATTGTAAATGCACAAACAGTAATTTCTCCGCATTGCAAGGTGCAATTCTGAAATTTTTTGCTTTTTCCTGCTCCTCTTAGCATGATAAAGAAGATTCAAAGAGAGTGAGATGCCAGCTCCTTTCATTCAGTCAGTAGCTTCAATCATTTCTGGACGTTTTTCAATGGCAAAAATCAATGAATATTGTAAATGCACAAACAGTAATTTCTCCGCATTGCAAGGTGCAATTCTGAAATTTTTTGCTTTTTCCTGCTCCTCTTAGCATGACAAAGAAGATTCAAAGAGAGTAAGATGCCAGCTCCTTTCATTCAGTCAGTAGCTTCAATCATTTCTGGTATATGAATAACATGATGTTTTTCAATGGCAAAAATCAATGAATATTGTAAATGCACAAACAGTAATTTCTCCGCATTGCAAGGTGCAATTCTGAAATTTTTTGCTTTTTCCTGCTCCTCTTAGCATGATAAAGAAGATTCAAAGAGAGTGAGATGCCAGCTCCTTTCATTCAGTCAGTAGCTTCAATCATTTCTGGACGTTTTTCAATGGCAAAAATCAATGAATATTGTAAATGCACAAACAGTAATTTCTCCGCATTGCAAGGTGCAATTCTGAAATTTTTTGCTTTTTCCTGCTCCTCTTAGCATGATAAAGAAGATTCAAAGAGAGTGAGATGCCAGCTCCTTTCATTCAGTCAGTAGCTTCAATCATTTCTGGACGTTTTTCAATGGCAAAAATCAATGAATATTGTAAATGCACAAACAGTAATTTCTCCGCATTGCAAGGTGCAATTCTGAAATTTTTTGCTTTTTCCTGCTCCTCTTAGCATGATAAAGAAGATTCAAAGAGAGTGAGATGCCAGCTCCTTTCATTCAGTCAGTAGCTTCAAACATTTCTGGTATATGAATAATATGATGTTTTTCAATGGCAAAAATCAATGAATATTGTAAAAGCACAAACAGTAATTTCTCCGCATTGCAAGGTGCAATTCTGAAATTTTTTGCTTTTTCCTGCTCCTCTTAGCATGATAAAGAAGATTCAAAGAGAGTGAGATGCCAGCTCCTTTCATTCAGTCAGTAGCTTCAATCATTTCTGGACGTTTTTCAATGGCAAAAATCAATGAATATTGTAAATGCACAAACAGTAATTTCTCCGCATTGCAAGGTGCAATTCTGAAATTTTTTGCTTTTTCCTGCTCCTCTTAGCATGATAAAGAAGATTCAAAGAGAGTGAGATGCCAGCTCCTTTCATTCAGTCAGTAGCTTCAATCATTTCTGGTATATGAATAACATGATGTTTTTCAATGGCAAAAATCAATGAATATTGTAAATGCACAAACAGTAATTTCTCCGCATTGCAAGTTGCAATTCTGAAAGTTTTTGCTTTTTCCTGCTCCTCTTAGCATGATAAAGAAGATTCAAAGAGAGTGAGATGCCAGCTCCTTTCATTCAGTCAGTAGCTTCAATCATTTCTGGACGTTTTTCAATGGCAAAAATCAATGAATATTGTAAATGCACAAACAGTAATTTCTCCGCATTGCAAGGTGCAATTCTGAAATTTTTTGCTTTTTCCTGCTCCTCTTAGCATGATAAAGAAGATTCAAAGAGAGTGAGATGTCAGCTCCTTTCATTCAGTCAGTAGCTTCAATCATTTCTGGACGTTTTTCAATGGCAAAAATCAATGAATATTGTAAATGCACAAACAGTAATTTCTCCGCATTGCAAGGTGCAATTCTGAAATTTTTTGCTTTTTCCTGCTCCTCTTAGCATGATAAAGAAGATTCAAAGAGAGTGAGATGCCAGCTCCTTTCATTCAGTCAGTAGCTTCAAACATTTCTGGTATATGAATAACATGATGTTTTTCAATGGCAAAAATCAATGAATATTGTAAAAGCACAAACAGTAATTTCTCCGCATTGCAAGGTGCAATTCTGAAATTTTTTGCTTTTTCCTGCTCCTCTTAGCATGATAAAGAAGATTCAAAGAGAGTGAGATGCCAGCTCCTTTCATTCAGTCAGTAGCTTCAATCATTTCTGGACGTTTTTCAATGGCAAAAATCAATGAATATTGTAAATGCACAAACAGTAATTTCTCCGCATTGCAAGGTGCAATTCTGAAATTTTTTGCTTTTTCCTGCTCCTCTTATCATGATAAAGAAGATTCAAAGAGAGTGAGATGCCAGCTCCTTTCATTCAGTCAGTAGCTTCAATCATTTCTGGTATATGAATAACATGATGTTTTTCAATGGCAAAAATCAATGAATATTGTAAATGCACAAACAGTAATTTCTCCACATTGCAAGGTGCAATTCTGAAATTTTTTGCTTTTTCCTGCTCCTCTTAGCATGATAAAGAAGATTCAAAGAGAGTGAGATGACAGCTCCTTTCATTCAGTCAGTAGCTTCAATCATTTCTGGACGTTTTTCAATGGCAAAAATCAATGAATATTGTAAATGCACAAACAGTAATTTCTCCGCATTGCAAGGTGCAATTCTGAAATTTTTTGCTTTTTCCTGCTCCTCTTAGCATGATAAAGAAGATTCAAAGAGAGCGAGATGCCAGCTCCTTTCATTCAGTCAGTAGCTTCAATCATTTCTGGTATATGAATAACATGATGTTTTTCAATGGCAAAAATCAATGAATATTGTAAATGCACAAACAGTAATTTCTCCGCATTGCAAGGTGCAATTCTGAAATTTTTTGCTTTTTCCTGCTCCTCTTAGCATGATAAAGAAGATTCAAAGAGAGTGAGATGCCAGCTCCTTTCATTCAGTCAGTAGCTTCAATCATTTCTGGACGTTTTTCAATGGCAAAAATCAATGAATATTGTAAATGCACAAACAGTAATTTCTCCGCATTGCAAGGTGCAATTCTGAAATTTTTTGCTTTTTCCTGCTCCTCTTAGCATGATAAAGAAGATTCAAAGAGAGTGAGATGCCAGCTCCTTTCATTCAGTCAGTAGCTTCAAACATTTCTGGTATATGAATAACATGATGTTTTTCAATGGCAAAAATCAATGAATATTGTAAATGCACAAACAGTAATTTCTCCGCATTGCAAGGTGCAATTCTGAAATTTTTTGCTTTTTCCTGCTCCTCTTAGCATGATAAAGAAGATTCAAAGAGAGTGAGATGCCAGCTCCTTTCATTCAGTCAGTAGCTTCAAACATTTCTGGTATATGAATAACATGATGTTTTTCAATGGCAAAAATCAATGAATATTGTAAATGCACAAAGAGTAATTTCTCCGCATTGCAAGGTGCAATTCTGAAATTTTTTGCTTTTTCCTGCTCCTCTTAGCATGATAAAGAAGATTCAAAGAGAGTGAGATGCCAGCTCCTTTCATTCAGTCAGTAGCTTCAATCATTTCTGGACGTTTTTCAATGGCAAAAATCAATGAATATTGTAAATGCACAAACAGTAATTTCTCCGCATTGCAAGGTGCAATTCTGAAATTTTTTGCTTTTTCCTGCTCCTCTTAGCATGATAAAGAAGATTCAAAGAGAGTGAGATGCCAGCTCCTTTCATTCAGTCAGTAGCTTCAATCATTTCTGGACGTTTTTCAATGGCAAAAATCAATGAATATTGTAAATGCACAAACAGTAATTTCTCCGCATTGCAAGGTGCAATTCTGAAATTTTTTGCTTTTTCCTGCTCCTCTTAGCATGATAAAGAAGATTCAAAGAGAGTGAGATGCCAGCTCCTTTCATTCAGTCAGTAGCTACAAACATTTCTGGTATATGAATAACATGATGTTTTTCAATGGCAAAAATCAATGAATATTGTAAATGCACAAACAGTAATTTCTCCGCATTGCAAGGTGCAATTCTGAAATTTTTTGCTTTTTCCTGCTCCTCTTAGCATGATAAAGAAGATTCAAAGAGAGTGAGATGCCAGCTCCTTTCATTCAGTCAGTAGCTTCAATCATTTCTGGACGTTTTTCAATGGCAAAAATCAATGAATATTGTAAAAGCACAAACAGTAATTTCTCCGCATTGCAAGGTGCAATTCTGAAATTTTTTGCTTTTTCCTGCTCCTCTTAGCATGATAAAGAAGATTCAAAGAGAGTGAGATGCCAGCTCCTTTCATTCAGTCAGTAGCTTCAATCATTTCTGGACGTTTTTCAATGGCAAAAATCAATGAATATTGTAAATGCACAAACAGTAATTTCTCCGCATTGCAAGGTGCAATTCTGAAATTTTTTGCTTTTTCCTGCTCCTCTTAGCATGACAAAGAAGATTCAAAGAGAGTAAGATGCCAGCTCCTTTCATTCAGTCAGTAGCTTCAATCATTTCTGGTATATGAATAACATGATGTTTTTCAATGGCAAAAATCAATGAATATTGTAAATGCACAAACAGTAATTTCTCCGCATTGCAAGGTGCAATTCTGAAATTTTTTGCTTTTTCCTGCTCCTCTTAGCATGATAAAGAAGATTCAAAGAGAGTGAGATGCCAGCTCCTTTCATTCAGTCAGTAGCTTCAATCATTTCTGGACGTTTTTCAATGGCAAAAATCAATGAATATTGTAAATGCACAAACAGTAATTTCTCCGCATTGCAAGGTGCAATTCTGAAATTTTTTGCTTTTTCCTGCTCCTCTTAGCATGATAAAGAAGATTCAAAGAGAGTGAGATGCCAGCTCCTTTCATTCAGTCAGTAGCTTCAATAATTTCTGGACGTTTTTCAATGGCAAAAATCAATGAATATTGTAAATGCACAAACAGTAATTTCTCCGCATTGCAAGGTGCAATTCTGAAATTTTTTGCTTTTTCCTGCTCCTCTTAGCATGACAAAGAAGATTCAAAGAGAGTAAGATGCCAGCTCCTTTCATTCAGTCAGTAGCTTCAATCATTTCTGGTATATGAATAACATGATGTTTTTCAATGGCAAAAATCAATGAATATTGTAAATGCACAAACAGTAATTTCTCCGCATTGCAAGGTGCAATTCTGAAATTTTTTGCTTTTTCCTGCTCCTCTTAGCATGATAAAGAAGATTCAAAGAGAGTGAGATGCCAGCTCCTTTCATTCAGTCAGTAGCTTCAATCATTTCTGGACGTTTTTCAATGGCAAAAATCAATGAATATTGTAAATGCACAAACAGTAATTTCTCCGCATTGCAAGGTGCAATTCTGAAATTTTTTGCTTTTTCCTGCTCCTCTTAGCATGATAAAGAAGATTCAAAGAGAGGGAGATGCCAGCTCCTTTCATTCAGTCAGTAGCTTCAATCATTTCTGGACGTTTTTCAATGGCAAAAATCAATGAATATTGTAAATGCACAAACAGTAATTTCTCCGCATTGCAAGGTGCAATTCTGAAATTTTTTGCTTTTTCCTGCTCCTCTTAGCATGATAAAGAAGATTCAAAGAGAGTGAGATGCCAGCTCCTTTCATTCAGTCAGTAGCTTCAAACATTTCTGGTATATGAATAACATGATGTTTTTCAATGGCAAAAATCAATGAATATTGTAAAAGCACAAACAGTAATTTCTCCGCATTGCAAGGTGCAATTCTGAAATTTTTTGCTTTTTCCTGCTCCTCTTAGCATGATAAAGAAGATTCAAAGAGAGTGAGATGCCAGCTCCTTTCATTCAGTCAGTAGCTTCAATCATTTCTGGACGTTTTTCAATGGCAAAAATCAATGAATATTGTAAATGCACAAACAGTAATTTCTCCGCATTGCAAGGTGCAATTCTGAAATTTTTTGCTTTTTCCTGCTCCTCTTAGCATGATAAAGAAGATTCAAAGAGAGTGAGATGCCAGCTCCTTTCATTCAGTCAGTAGCTTCAATCATTTCTGGTATATGAATAACATGATGTTTTTCAATGGCAAAAATCAATGAATATTGTAAATGCACAAACAGTAATTTCTCCGCATTGCAAGTTGCAATTCTGAAATTTTTTGCTTTTTCCTGCTCCTCTTAGCATGATAAAGAAGATTCAAAGAGAGTGAGATGCCAGCTCCTTTCATTCAATCAGTAGCTTCAATCATTTCTGGACGTTTTTCAATGGCAAAAATCAATGAATATTGTAAATGCACAAACAGTAATTTCTCCGCATTGCAAGGTGCAATTCTGAAATTTTTTGCTTTTTCCTGCTCCTCTTAGCATGATAAAGAAGATTCAAAGAGAGTGAGATGCCAGCTCCTTTCATTCAGTCAGTAGCTTCAATCATTTCTGGACGTTTTTCAATGGCAAAAATCAATGAATATTGTAAATGCACAAACAGTAATTTCTCCGCATTGCAAGGTGCAATTCTGAAATTTTTTGCTTTTTCCTGCTCCTCTTAGCATGATAAAGAAGATTCAAAGAGAGTGAGATGCCAGCTCCTTTCATTCAGTCAGTAGCTTCAAACATTTCTGGTATATGAATAACATGATGTTTTTCAATGGCAAAAATCAATGAATATTGTAAAAGCACAAACAGTAATTTCTCCGCATTGCAAGGTGCAATTCTGAAATATTTTGCTTTTTCCTGCTCCTCTTAGCATGATAAAGAAGATTCAAAGAGAGTGAGATGCCAGCTCCTTTCATTCAGTCAGTAGCTTCAATCATTTCTGGACGTTTTTCAATGGCAAAAATCAATGAATATTGTAAATGCACAAACAGTAATTTCTCCGCATTGCAAGGTGCAATTCTGAAATTTTTTGCTTTTTCCTGCTCCTCTTAGCATGATAAAGAAGATTCAAAGAGAGTGAGATGCCAGCTCCTTTCATTCAGTCAGTAGCTTCAATCATTTCTGGTATATGAATAACATGATGTTTTTCAATGGCAAAAATCAATGAATATTGTAAATGCACAAACAGTAATTTCTCCACATTGCAAGGTGCAATTCTGAAATTTTTTGCTTTTTCCTGCTCCTCTTAGCATGATAAAGAAGATTCAAAGAGAGTGAGATGCCAGCTCCTTTCATTCAGTCAGTAGCTTCAATCATTTCTGGACGTTTTTCAATGGCAAAAATCAATGAATATTGTAAATGCACAAACAGTAATTTCTCCGCATTGCAAGGTGCAATTCTGAAATTTTTTGCTTTTTCCTGCTCCTCTTAGCATGATAAAGAAGATTCAAAGAGAGCGAGATGCCAGCTCCTTTCATTCAGTCAGTAGCTTCAATCATTTCTGGTATATGAATAACATGATGTTTTTCAATGGCAAAAATCAATGAATATTGTAAATGCACAAACAGTAATTTCTCCGCATTGCAAGGTGCAATTCTGAAATTTTTTGCTTTTTCCTGCTCCTCTTAGCATGATAAAGAAGATTCAAAGAGAGTGAGATGCCAGCTCCTTTCATTCAGTCAGTAGCTTCAATCATTTCTGGACGTTTTTCAATGGCAAAAATCAATGAATATTGTAAATGCACAAACAGTAATTTCTCCGCATTGCAAGGTGCAATTCTGAAATTTTTTGCTTTTTCCTGCTCCTCTTAGCATGATAAAGAAGATTCAAAGAGAGTGAGATGCCAGCTCCTTTCATTCAGTCAGTAGCTTCAAACATTTCTGGTATATGAATAACATGATGTTTTTCAATGGCAAAAATCAATGAATATTGTAAATGCACAAACAGTAATTTCTCCGCATTGCAAGGTGCAATTCTGAAATTTTTTGCTTTTTCCTGCTCCTCTTAGCATGATAAAGAAGATTCAAAGAGAGTGAGATGCCAGCTCCTTTCATTCAGTCAGTAGCTTCAATCATTTCTGGACGTTTTTCAATGGCAAAAATCAATGAATATTGTAAATGCACAAACAGTAATTTCTCCGCATTGCAAGGTGCAATTCTGAAATTTTTTGCTTTTTCCTGCTCCTCTTAGCATGATAAAGAAGATTCAAAGAGAGTGAGATGCCAGCTCCTTTCATTCAGTCAGTAGCTTCAATCATTTCTGGACGTTTTTCAATGGCAAAAATCAATGAATATTGTAAATGCACAAACAGTAATTTCTCCGCATTGCAAGGTGCAATTCTGAAATTTTTTGCTTTTTCCTGCTCCTCTTAGCATGATAAAGAAGATTCAAAGAGAGTGAGATGCCAGCTCCTTTCATTCAGTCAGTAGCTTCAATCATTTCTGGTATATGAATAACATGATGTTTTTCAATGGCAAAAATCAATGAATATTGTAAATGCACAAACAGTAATTTCTCCGCATTGCAAGGTGCAATTCTGAAATTTTTTGCTTTTTCCTGCTCCTCTTAGCATGATAAAGAAGATTCAAAGAGAGTGAGATGCCAGCTCCTTTCATTCAGTCAGCAGCTTCAATCATTTCTGGACATTTTTCAATGGCAAAAATCAATGAATATTGTAAATGCACAAACAGTAATTTCTCCGCATTGCAAGGTGCAATTCTGAAATTTTTTGCTTTTTCCTGCTCCTCTTAGCATGATAAAGAAGATTCAAAGAGAGTGAGATGCCAGCTCCTTTCATTCAGTCAGTAGCTTCAATCATTTCTGGACGCTTTTCAATGGCAAAAATCAATGAATATTGTAAATGCACAAACAGTAATTTCTCCGCATTGCAAGGTGCAATTCTGAAATTTTTTGCTTTTTCCTGCTCCTCTTTGCATGATAAAGAAGATTCAAAGAGAGTGAGATGCCAGCTCCTTTCATTCAGTCAGTAGCTTCAATCATTTCTGGTATATGAATAACATGATGTTTTTCAATGGCAAAAATCAATGAATATTGTAAATGCACAAACAGTAATTTCTCCGCATTGCAAAGTGCAATTCTGAAATTTTTGGCTTTTTCCTGCTCCTCTTAGCATGATAAAGAAGATTCAAAGAGAGTGAGATGCCAGCTCCTTTCATTCAGTCAGTAGCTTCAATCATTTCTGGATGTTTTTCAATGGCAAAAATCAATGAATATTGTAAATGCACAAACAGTAATTTCTCCGCATTGCAAGGTGCAATTCTGAAATTTCTTGCATTTTCCTGCTCCTCTTAGCATGATAAAGAAGATTCAAAGAGAGTGAGATGCCAGCTCCTTTCATTCAGTCAGTAGCTTCAATCATTTCTGGACGTTTTTCAATGGCAAAAATCAATGAATATTGTAAATGCACAAACAGTAATTTCTCCGCATTGCAAGGTGCAATTCTGAAATTTTTTGCTTTTTCCTGCTCCTCTTAACATGATAAAGAAGATTCAAAGAGAGTGAGATGCCAGCTCCTTTCATTCAGTCAGTAGCTTCAAACATTTCTGGTATATGAATAACATGATGTTTTTCAATGGCAAAAATCAATGAATATTGTAAATGCACAAACAGTAATTTCTCCGCATTGCAAGGTGCAATTCTGAAATTTTTTGCTTTTTCCTGCTCCTCTTAGCATGATAAAGAAGATTCAAAGAGAGTGAGATGCCAGCTCCTTTCATTCAGTCAGTAGCTTCAATCATTTCTGGACGTTTTTCAATGGCAAAAATCAATGAATATTGTAAATGCACAAACAGTAATTTCTCCGCATTGCAAGGTGCAATTCTGAAATTTTTTGCTTTTTCCTGCTCCTCTTAGCATGATAAAGAAGATTCAAAGAGAGTGAGATGCCAGCTTCTTTCATTCAGTCAGTAGCTTCAAACATTTCTGGGATATGAATAACATGATGTTTTTCAATGGCAAAAATTAATGAATATTGTAAATGCACAAACAGTAATTTCTCCGCATTGCAAGGTGCAATTCTGAAATTTTTTGCTTTTTCCTGCTCCTCTTAGCATGATAAAGAAGATTCAAAGAGAGTGAGATGCCAGCTCCTTTCATTCAGTCAGTAGCTTCAATCATTTCTGGACGTTTTTCAATGGCAAAAATCAATGAATATTGTAAATGCACAAACAGTAATTTCTCCGCATTGCAAGGTGCAATTCTGAAATTTTTTGCTTTTTCCTGCTCCTCTTAGCATGATAAAGAAGATTCAAAGAGAGTGAGATGCCAGCTCCTTTCATTCAGTCAGTAGCTTCAATCATTTCTGGACGTTTTTCAATGGCAAAAATCAATGAATATTGTAAATGCACAAACAGTAATTTCTCCGCATTGCAAGGTGCAATTCTGAAATTTTTTGCTTTTTCCTGCTCCTCTTAGCATGATAAAGAAGATTCAAAGAGAGTGAGATGCCAGCTCCTTTCATTCAGTCAGTAGCTTCAATCATTTCTGGTATATGAATAACATGATGTTTTTCAATGGCAAAAATCAATGAATATTGTAAATGCACAAACAGTAATTTCTCCGCATTGCAAGTTGCAATTCTGAAATTTTTTGCTTTTTCCTGCTCCTCTTAGCATGATAAAGAAGATTCAAAGAGAGTGAGATGCCAGCTCCTTTCATTCAGTCAGTAGCTTCAATCATTTCTGGACGTTTTTCAATGGCAAAAATCAATGAATATTGTAAATGCACAAACAGTAATTTCTCCGCATTGCAAGGTGCAATTCTGAAATTTTTTGCTTTTTCCTGCTCCTCTTAGCATGATAAAGAAGATTCAAAGAGAGTGAGATGCCAGCTCCTTTCATTCAGTCAGTAGCTTCAATCATTTCTGGACGTTTTTCAATGGCAAAAATCAATGAATATTGTAAATGCACAAACAGTAATTTCTCCGCATTGCAAGGTGCAATTCTGAAATTTTTTGCTTTTTCCTGCTCCTCTTAGCATGATAAAGAAGATTCAAAGAGAGTGAGATGCCAGCTCCTTTCATTCAGTCAGTAGCTTCAAACATTTCTGGTATATGAATAACATGATGTTTTTCAATGGCAAAAATCAATGAATATTGTAAAAGCACAAACAGTAATTTCTCCGCATTGCAAGGTGCAATTCTGAAATTTTTTGCTTTTTCCTGCTCCTCTTAGCATGATAAAGAAGATTCAAAGAGAGTGAGATGCCAGCTCCTTTCATTCAGTCAGTAGCTTCAATCATTTCTGGACGTTTTTCAATGGCAAAAATCAATGAATATTGTAAATGCACAAACAGTAATTTCTCCGCATTGCAAGGTGCAATTCTGAAATTTTTTGCTTTTTCCTGCTCCTCTTAGCATGATAAAGAAGATTCAAAGAGAGTGAGATGCCAGCTCCTTTCATTCAGTCAGTAGCTTCAATCATTTCTGGTATATGAATAACATGATGTTTTTCAATGGCAAAAATCAATGAATATTGTAAATGCACAAACAGTAATTTCTCCACATTGCAAGGTGCAATTCTGAAATTTTTTGCTTTTTCCTGCTCCTCTTAGCATGATAAAGAAGATTCAAAGAGAGTGAGATGCCAGCTCCTTTCATTCAGTCAGTAGCTTCAATCATTTCTGGACGTTTTTCAATGGCAAAAATCAATGAATATTGTAAATGCACAAACAGTAATTTCTCCGCATTGCAAGGTGCAATTCTGAAATTTTTTGCTTTTTCCTGCTCCTCTTAGCATGATAAAGAAGATTCAAAGAGAGTGAGATGCCAGCTCCTTTCATTCAGTCAGTAGCTTCAAACATTTCTGGTATATGAATAACATGATGTTTTTCAATGGCAAA